>NW_023493697.1:137500-252500 GCF_013265735.2 Oncorhynchus mykiss
TTTGGCCTGTGTGTCTGGACCCACCTTTCTTCTTCTTCTGTGGTGTTTTGGCCTGGTGTGTCTGGACCCACCTTTCTTCTTCTGTGGTGTTTTGACCTGTGTGTCTGGACCCACCTTTCTTCTTCTTCTGTGGTGTTTTGACCTGTGTGTCTGGACCCACCTTTCTTCTTCTGTGGTGTTTTGACCTGTGTGTCTGGACCCACCTTTCTTCTTCTTCTGTGGTGTTTTGACCTGGTGTGTCTGGACCCACCTTTCTTCTTCTGTGGTGTTTTGACCTGTGTGTCTGGACCCACCTTTCTTCTTCTGTGGTGTTTTGACCTGTGTGTCTGGACCCACCTTTCTTCTTCTTCTGTGGTGTTTTGACCAGTGTGTCTGGACCCACCTTTCTTCTTCTGTGGTGTTTTGACCTGTGTGTCTGGACCCACCTTTCTTCTTCTTCTGTGGTGTTTTGACCTGTGTGTCTGGACCCACCTTTCTTCTTCTTCTGTGGTGTTTTGACCTGTGTGTCTGGACCCACCTTTCTTCTTCTTCTGTGGTGTTTTGACCTGTGTGTCTGGACCCACCTTTCTTCTTCTTCTGTGGTGTTTTGGCCTGTTTTTTCAGTTTAATGGTTCTCTTCCTCTTCTGCTTCTTCCCTCCTTTAACCAGCCGGTTCCTACTGGACGGCTCAGTGGAGATGTGGACCTCCTCCAACCTCAACCCTGCTGGGACCCTCTGCTTAGAGGACTGGGGCCCGGGGAACTTGGGGCCTTCAGGGGACACAGAGATACACACACACACACACACACACACACACACACACACACACAGTACCAGTTAAAAGTTTGGACACAACTTCTAATTCAAGGGTTTTTCTTTATTTTTACTGTTTTCTACATAGTGGAATACTAGTGAAGACATCCTTGCCTACCCAAGCCAAGCTGGTCTCAACATCCCATCCACACAACAACATCCCCTCCACACAACAACATCCCCTCCGCATCAACATCCCCTCCGCATCAACATACCCTACACATCCACACAACAACATCCCCTCCGCATCAACATACCCTACACATCCACACAACAACATCCCCTCCACATCAACATATACCCTACACATCCACACAACAACATCCCCTCCGCATCAACATACCCTACACATCCACACAACAACATCCCCTCCACATCAACATATACCCTACACATCCACACAACAACATCTCCTCCACATCAACATACCCTACACATCCACACAACAACATCCCCTCCACATCAACATACCCTACACATCCACACAACAACATCTCCTCCACATCAACATCCCCTCCACATCAACACATACCCTACACATCCACACAACAACATCCCCTCCACATCAACATACCCTACACATCCACACAACAACATCTCCTCCACATCAACATACCCTACACATCCACACAACAACATCCCCTCCACATCAACATATACCCTACACATCCACACAACAACATCTCCTCCACATCAACATACCCTACACATCCACACAACAACATCCCCTCCACATCAACATATACCCTACACATCCACACAACAACATCCCCTCCACATCAACATACCCTACACATCCACACAACAACATCCCCTCCACATCAACATACCATACACATCCACACAACAACATCTCCTCCACATCAACATACCCTACACATCCACACAACAACATCCCCTCCACATCAACATATACCCTACACATCCACACAACAACATCCCCTCCACATCAACATACCCTACACATCCACACAACAACATCCCCTCCGCATCAACATACCCTACACATCCACACAACAACATCCCCTCCACATCAACATATACCCTACACATCCACACAACAACATCCCCTCCACATCAACATATACCCTACACATCCACACAACATCCCCTACACATCAACATACCCTACACATCCACACAACAACATCCCCTCCACATCAACATACCCTACACATCCACACAACAACATCCCCTCCGCATCAACATACCCTACACATCCACACAACAACATACCCTCCACATCAACATATACCCTACACATCCACACAACAACATCCCCTCCACATCAACATACCCTACACATCCACACAACAACATCTCCTCCACATCAACATATACCCTACACATCCACACAACAACATCCCCTACACATCAACACATACCCTACACATCCACACAACAACATCCCCTCCACATCAACATACCCTACACATCCACACAACAACATCCCCTCCGCATCAACATACCCTACACATCAACATACCCTCCACATCAACATACCCTACACATCCACACAACAACATCCCCTCCACATCAACATACCCTACACATCCACACAACAACATCCCCTCCACATCAACATATACCCTACACATCAACATCCCCTCCGCATCAACATACCCTACACATCAACATACCCTCCACATCAACATACCCTACACATCCACACAACAACATCCCCTCCACATCAACATACCCTACACATCCACACAACAACATCCCCTCCACAGCAACATACCCTACACATCCACACAACAACATCCCCTCCACATCAACATACCCTACACATCCACACAACAACATCCCCTCCACATCAACAACATCCCCTACACATCAACATACCCTACACATCAACATATACCCTACACATCCACACAACAACATCCCCTACACATCAACATATACCCTACACATCCACACAACAACATCCCCTCCACATCAACATACCCTACACATCCACACAACAACATCCCCTCCACATCAACATATACCCTACACATCCACACAACAACATCCCCTACACATCAACATATACCCTACACATCCACACAACAACATCCCCTCCACATCAACATACCCTACACATCCACACAACAACATCCCCTCCGCATCAACATACCCTACACATCCACACAACAACATCCCCTCCACATCAACATACCCTACACATCCACACAACAACATCCCCTCCACATCAACATATACCCTACACATCCACACAACAACATCCCCTACACATCAACATATACCCTACACATCCACACAACAACATCCCCTCCACATCAACATATACCCTACACATCCACACAACAACATCCCCTCCACATCAACATATACCCTACACATCCACACAACAACATCCCCTCCACATCAACATACCCTACACATCCACACAACAACATCCCCTACACATCAACATATACCCTACACATCCACACAACAACATCCCATCCACACAACAACATCCCCTCCACATCAACATGTACAGTGGGGCAAAAAAGTATTTAGTCAGCCACCAATCGTGCAAGTTCTCCCACTTAAAAAGATGAGAGAGGCCTGTAATTTTCATCATAGGTACACTTCATCTATGACAGGCAAAATGAGAAGAAAAAAAATTGTAGTATTTTTAATGAATTTATTTGCAAATTATGGTGGAAAATAAGTATTTGGTCACCTACAAACAAGCAAGATTTCTGGCTCTCACAGACCACACAACAACATACAGTCGTGGCCAAAAGTTCTGAGAATGACACAAATATTAATTACCACAAAGTTTACTGCTTCAGTGTCTTTAGATATTTTAGTCAGATGTTACTATGGATACTGAAGTATAATTTCAAGCATTTCATAAGTGTCAAAGGATTTTATTGACAATTACATGAAGTTGATGCAAAGAGTCAATATTTGCAGTGTTGACCCTTCTTTGTCAAGACCTCTGCAATCTGCCCTCGCATGCTGTCAATTAACTTCTGGGCCACATCCTGACTGACGGCAGCCCATTTTTGCATAATCAATGCTTGGGGTTTGTCAGAATTTGTGGGTTTTTGTTTGTCCACCCGCCTCTTGATGATTGACCAGAAGTTCTCAATGGGATTAAGGTCTGGGGAGTTTCTTGGCCATGGACCCAAAATATTGATGTTTTGTTCCCCGAGCCACTTGGTTATCACTTTTGCCTTATGGCAAGGTGCTCCATCATGCTGGAAAAGGCATTGTTCGTCACCAAACTGTTCCTGGATGGTTGGGAGAAGTTGCTCTCGGAGGATGTGTTGGTACCATTCTTTATTCATGGCTGTGTTCTTAGGCAACATTGTGAGTGAGCCCACTCCCTTGGCTGAGAAGCAACCCCACACATGAATGGTCTCAGGATGCTTTACTGTTGGCATGACACGGGACTGATGGTAGAGCTCACCTTTTTAGCGCGCACTGCGCCCGGCCCGATTCTTGTCATTCTCCTTCCACCTCTCATCAGAGAGCTGTTTTCTCTCACAGGACTGCCGCTGACTGGATGTTGTTCTGTTTGTCACACCATTCTCAGTAAACCCTAGACACTGTCGTGTGTGAAAAGCCCAGGAGGGCAGACTTTTCTGATGTACTGGATCTGGAGCGCCTGGCACTGACGATCACACCACGCTCATAGTCGCTTAGGTCACTTATTTTGCCCATCCACACCGTCAATCAAACAGTAACTGAATGCCTTGATGCCTGTCTGCCTGCTTTATATCACAAGCCACGGCCATGTGAATGAAGGTCGATAGGAGCGATCCATTTAGGTGAATGGGGCGGTGTACCTAATAAACTGACCGGTGAGCGTGTATAGATGTGAAAACACAGACAGGAGTGTGTAACTCACCTCTATCCATGGTCACATGTTTGGTCAGTAGACTATTCAGTCTCACGGTGTTACTGGACTCGTACTGGTTGTTGCTCTAGAACACAATATATTCACCACTTACAGTTCTAGAGCACTGGAAAGGCTTACAATTCTAGAGCACTGGAAAGGCTTACAGTTCTAGAGCACTGAAAGGCTTACAGTTCTAGAGCACTGGAAAGGCTTACAGTTCTAGAGCACTGAAAGGCTTACAGTTCTAGAGCACTGAAAGGCTTACAGTTCTAGAGTACTGAAAGGCTTACAGTTCTAGAGCACTGAAAGGCTTACAGTTCTAGAGCACTGAAAGGCTTACAATTCTAGAGCACTGGAAAGGTTTACAGTTCTAGAGCACTGGAAAGGCTTACAGTTCTAGAGTACTGAAAGGCTTACAGTTCTAGAGCACTGGAAAGGTTTACAGTTATAGAGCACTGAAAGGCTTACAGTTCTAGAGCACTGGAAAGGCTTACAGTTCTAGAGCACTGAAAGGCTTACAGTTCTAGAGCACTGAAAGGCTTACAATTCTAGAGCACTGGAAAGGTTTACAGTTCTAGAGCACTGGAAAGGCTTACAGTTCTAGAGCACTGAAAGGCTTACAGTTCTAGAGCACTGAAAGGCTTACAGTTCTAGAGCACTGAAAGGCTTACAGTTCTAGAGCACTGAAAGGCTTACAGTTCTAGAGCACTGAAAGGCTTACAGTTCTAGAGCACTGAAAGGCTTACAATTCTAGAGCACTGAAAGGCTTACAGTTCTAGAGCACTGAAAGGCTTACAGTTCTAGAGCACTGAAAGGCTTACAATTCTAGAGTACTGAAAGGCTTACAGTTCTAGAGTACTGAAAGGCTTACAATTCTAGAGCACTGGAAAGGTTTACAGTTATAGAGCACTGAAAGGCTTACAGTTCTAGAGCACTGGAAAGGCTTACAGTTCTAGAGCACTGAAAGGCTTACAGTTCTAGAGCACTGAAAGGCTTACCATTCTAGAGCACTGGAAAGGTTTACAGTTCTAGAGCACTGGAAAGGCTTACAGTTCTAGAGCACTGAAAGGCTTACAGTTCTAGAGCACTGGAAAGGTTTACAGTTATAGAGCACTGAAAGGCTTACAGTTCTAGAGCACTGGAAAGGCTTACAGTTCTAGAGCACTGAAAGGCTTACAGTTCTAGAGCACTGAAAGGCTTACAGTTCTAGAGCACTGGAAAGGCTTACAGTTCTAGAGCACTGAAAGGCTTACAGTTCTAGAGCACTGAAAGGCTTACAGTTCTAGAGTACTGAAAGGCTTACAGTTCTAGAGCACTGGAAAGGTTTACAGTTATAGAGCACTGAAAGGCTTACAGTTCTAGAGCACTGGAAAGGCTTACAGTTCTAGAGCACTGAAAGGCTTACAGTTCTAGAGCACTGAAAGGCTTACAATTCTAGAGCACTGGAAAGGTTTACAGTTCTAGAGCACTGGAAAGGCTTACAGTTCTAGAGCACTGAAAGGCTTACAGTTCTAGAGCACTGGAAAGGTTTACAGTTATAGAGCACTGAAAGGCTTACAGTTCTAGAGCACTGGAAAGGCTTACAGTTCTAGAGCACTGAAAGGCTTACAGTTCTAGAGCACTGAAAGGCTTACAATTCTAGAGCACTGGAAAGGTTTACAGTTCTAGAGCACTGGAAAGGCTTACAGTTCTAGAGCACTGAAAGGCTTACAGTTCTAGAGCACTGAAAGGCTTACAGTTCTAGAGCACTGAAAGGCTTACAGTTCTAGAGCACTGAAAGGCTCACAGTTCTAGAGCACTGAAAGGCTTACAGTTCTAGAGCACTGAAAGGCTTACTATTCTAGAGCACTGAAAGGCTTACAGTTCTAGAGCACTGAAAGGCTTACAGTTCTAGAGCACTGAAAGGCTTACAGTTCTAGAGTACTGAAAGGCTTACAGTTCTAGAGCACTGAAAGGCTTACAGTTCTAGAGTACTGAAAGGCTTACAGTTCTAGAGCACTGAAAGGCTTACAATTCTAGAGCACTGAAAGGTTTACAGTTCTAGAGTACTGAAAGGCTTACAGTTCTAGAGCACTGAAAGTTGAGATTATTTATATTTCTATAGACAACATCACAATAATGATTTATTTGTGTGAATGTGTGTTTTAGTGTGGATGTGGGTTTTAGTGTGGGTGTGTGAGTGTTTTAGTGTGTGTTTTAGTGTGTGTGTGAGTGTGTTTTAGTGTGTGTGTGTGTGTTTTAGTGTGTGTGTGTGTGTTTTAGTGTGTGTGTGTGTGTGTGTGTGTGATTTACCCTCTTGGTTCTCATCAGATGACAGGTCCAAATCCAGTTGCGTTTGAGGTGTCCGAAGAACTCAGAGTCCAGACCTCCTGCTCCTTTACCGTCCCCTGGTATTACTGCTGTGTAACACACCTCCCTGCTGCCCCTACACACACACACACAGGTTACACACACACACACACACACACACACACACACAGGTTACCCCCACACACACAGGTTGCCCACACACACACACACACAGGTTACACACACACACAGGTTACACACACACACAGGTTACACACACACACACACACACACACACACAGGTTACACACACGGGTTACACACACACACACACACACACAGACAGGTTACACACACACACAGGTTACACACACAGGTTACACACAGGTTACACACAGGTTACACACACACACACACACAGGTTACACACACACACACAGGTTACACACACACACACAGGTTACACACACACACACACACAGGTTACACACACACACACACACACACACACAGGTTACACACACACACACAGGTTACACACACACACACACACAGGTTACACACACACACACAGGTCACACACACACACAGGTTACACACACACACACAGGTTACACACACACACACACACAGGTTACACACACACACACACACAGGTTACACACACACACACACACACAGGTTACACACACACACACAGGTTACACACACACACACACACACAGGTTACACACACACACACACAGGTTACACACACACACACACAGGTTACACACACACACACACAGGTTACACACACACACACACACACAGGTTACACACACACACACACACACACAGGTTACACACACACACACACACAGGTTACACACACACACACACACAGGTTACACACACACACACATGTTGCACACACAGGTTACACACACAGGTTACACACACACACACACACGTTACAGGTCTCTCTCCTTACTTGAGCATGTGATCCAGGTGACGGAACTTGTGGCGGTCTGTATCCACGGGAACCCCGACTGGCCCCTCCTGGGATTTGGAGGCAGAGCTGCTCTTCGGACGCTCCTTCCTGATCACGCCTGGGAGAGAAAGAGGGAGAGAGGGGGAGAGAGAGAGGGAGAGGGATGGAGAGATGGAGAAAGAAATGGAGAGCAAGATACAAATGGAGAGAGATGGAGAGAGAGGGAGAGAGAAATGGAGAGATGGAGAGATGGAGAGAAATGGAGAGATGGAGAGATGGAGAGAAATGGAGAGAGAGAAATGGAGAGAGAGAAATGGAGAGAGATGGAGTGAGAGCGAGAGAGAAATGGAGAGAGAGGGAGAGAGAAATGGAGAGGGAGAGAGAAATGGAGAGATGGAGAGAGAGGGAGAGAGAAATGGAGAGAGAAGGAGAGGGAGCGAGAGAGAAATGGAGAGAGACGGAGTGAAAGGAGAGAAGGGGAGAGAGAAGGAGGTCAATACGGAGTGAAAGAAGGAGAAAGAGGAGGGCAAGATGGAGTGAGTAGCCTGTGCATGCAGGCAGATCGTCGATAGTGATAGTTTTTGCATATGTGTGTGTGTGTGTGTGTGTGGGGGGGGCCTACCAAGTGGTGTGTTGAGGCAGACACACATCAGGTCAAACCAGTAGTTATCTACGTCTGTCAGGGTGTTCAGGGTGTATCTGCGTCTCTCAAACACCCTCGTCTCCAACACCAGGTTATAGTGGGGCTCACACATAGTAGTGTCTACTATCATACAGTTACGCTTCACATACAGGTACACCTAGAGAGGGGAGGGGGAGGGAGGGGGGAGGGGAGGGGGAGTGGAGGGGGAGTGGAGAGAGAGGAGAGAGGGGAGGGGAGGGGGAGTGAGAGAGAGAGGGGAGGGCGGAGGGGAGGGGGAGTGGAGGGGAGGGGAGAGAGGGGAGAGAGAGGGGAGGGGGAGAGAGGTGAGAGAGAGGTGAGAGAGAGGAGGAGAGAGGAGAGAGGGAGGAGAGAGAGGGAAGAGAGAGGAGAGAGGGAGGAGAGAGAGGGAGGAGAGAGACAGAAAGGAGGAGACAGAGACACACAGACAGAGACAGAAGCACATTGTAAATAGAGACAGCTAATTAGCCCAACACCTTGTCAAAATCAAATAGTTAAAGAATACATGAACAATGTCCTCTAACCACTAGGCTACCTAGTAGCCCCAGTTAGAGAATACATGAACAATGTCCTCTAACCACTAGGCTACCTAGTAGCCCCAGTTAGAGAATACATGAACAATGTCCTCTAACCACTAGGCTACCTAGTAGCCCCAGTTAGAGAATACATGAACGATGTCCTCTAACCACTAGGCTACCTAGTAGCCCCAGTTAGAGAATACATGAACGATGTCCTCTAACCACTAGGCTACCTAGTAGCCCCAGTTAGAGAATACATGAACAATGTCCTCTAACCACTAGGCTACCTAGTAGCCCCAGTTAGAGAATACATGAACGATGTCCACTAACCACTAGACTACCTAGTAGCCCCAGTTAGAGAATACATGAACGATGTCCTCTAACCACTAGGCTACCTAGTAGCCCCCAGTTAGAGAATACATGAACGATGTCCTCTAACCACTAGGCTACCTAGTAGCCCCAGTTAGAGAATACATGAACAATGTCCTCTAACCACTAGGCTACCTAGTAGCCCCAGTTAGAGAATACATGAACGATGTCCTCTAACCACTAGGCTACCTAGTAGCCCCCAGTTAGAGAATACATGAACAATGTCCTCTAACCACTAGGCTACCTAGTAGCCCCAGTTAGAGAATACATGAACAATGTCCTCTAACCACTAGGCTACCTAGTAGCCCCAGTTAGAGAATACATGAACGATGTCCTCTAACCACTAGGCTACCTAGTAGCCCCAGTTAGAGAATACATGAACAATGTCCTCTAACCACTAGGCTACCTAGTAGCCCCAGTTAGAGAATACATGAACGATGTCCTCTAACCACTAGGCTACCTAGTAGCCCCAGTTAGAGAATACATGAACGATGTCCTCTAACCACTAGACTACCTAGTAGCCCCAGTTAGAGAATACATGAACGATGTCCTCTAACCACTAGGCTACCTAGTAGCCCCAGTTAGAGAATACATGAACGATGTCCTCTAACCACTAGGCTACCTAGTAGCCCCAGTTAGAGAATACATGAACAATGTCCTCTAACCACTAGGCTACCTAGTAGCCCCAGTTAGAGAATACATGAACGATGTCCACTAACCACTAGACTACCTAGTAGCCCCAGTTAGAGAATACATGAACGATGTCCTCTAACCACTAGGCTACCTAGTAGCCCCCAGTTAGAGAATACATGAACGATGTCCTCTAACCACTAGGCTACCTAGTAGCCCCAGTTAGAGAATACATGAACAATGTCCTCTAACCACTAGGCTACCTAGTAGCCCCAGTTAGAGAATACATGAACGATGTCCTCTAACCACTAGGCTACCTAGTAGCCCCCAGTTAGAGAATACATGAACAATGTCCTCTAACCACTAGGCTACCTAGTAGCCCCAGTTAGAGAATACATGAACAATGTCCTCTAACCACTAGGCTACCTAGTAGCCCCAGTTAGAGAATACATGAACGATGTCCTCTAACCACTAGGCTACCTAGTAGCCCCAGTTAGAGAATACATGAACAATGTCCTCTAACCACTAGGCTACCTAGTAGCCCCAGTTAGAGAATACATGAACGATGTCCTCTAACCACTAGGCTACCTAGTAGCCCCAGTTAGAGAATACATGAACGATGTCCTCTAACCACTAGACTACCTAGTAGCCCCAGTTAGAGAATACATGAACGATGTCCTCTAACCACTAGGCTACCTAGTAGCCCCAGTTAGAGAATACATGAACGATGTCCTCTAACCACTAGGCTACCTAGTAGCCCCAGTTAGAGAATACATGAACGATGTCCTCTAACCACTAGGCTACCTAGTAGCCCCAGTTAGAGAATACATGAACGATGTCCTCTAACCACTAGGCTACCTAGTAGCCCCAGTTAGAGAATACATGAACGATGTCCTCTAACCACTAGGCTACCTAGTAGCCCCAGTTAGAGAATACATGAACAATGTCCTCTAACCACTAGGCTACCTAGTAGCCCCAGTTAGAGAATACATGAACGATGTCCTCTAACCACTAGGCTACCTAGTAGCCCCAGTTAGAGAATACATGAACAATGTCCTCTAACCACTAGGCTACCTAGTAGCCCCAGTTAGAGAATACATGAACGATGTCCTCTAACCACTAGGCTACCTAGTAGCCCCAGTTAGAGAATACATGAACAATGTCCTCTAACCACTAGGCTACCTAGTAGCCCCAGTTAGAGAATACATGAACGATGTCCTCTAACCACTAGGCTACCTAGTAGCCCCAGTTAGAGAATACATGAACGATGTCCTCTAACCACTAGGCTACCTAGTAGCCCCAGTTAGAGAATACATGAACGATGTCCTCTAACCACTAGGCTACCTAGTAGCCCCAGTTAGAGAATACATGAACGATGTCCTCTAACCACTAGACTACCTAGTAGCCCCAGTTAGAGAATACATGAACGATGTCCTCTAACCACTAGGCTACCTAGTAGCCCCAGTTAGAGAATACATGAACGATGTCCTCTAACCACTAGGCTACCTAGTAGCCCCCAGTTAGAGAATACATGAACGATGTCCTCTAACCACTAGGCTACCTAGTAGCCCCAGTTAGAGAATACATGAACAATGTCCTCTAACCACTAGGCTACCTAGTAGCCCCAGTTAGAGAATACATGAACGATGTCCTCTAACCACTAGGCTACCTAGTAGCCCCCAGTTAGAGAATACATGAACAATGTCCTCTAACCACTAGGCTACCTAGTAGCCCCAGTTAGAGAATACATGAACAATGTCCTCTAACCACTAGGCTACCTAGTAGCCCCAGTTAGAGAATACATGAACGATGTCCTCTAACCACTAGGCTACCTAGTAGCCCCAGTTAGAGAATACATGAACAATGTCCTCTAACCACTAGGCTACCTAGTAGCCCCAGTTAGAGAATACATGAACGATGTCCTCTAACCACTAGGCTACCTAGTAGCCCCAGTTAGAGAATACATGAACGATGTCCTCTAACCACTAGACTACCTAGTAGCCCCAGTTAGAGAATACATGAACGATGTCCTCTAACCACTAGGCTACCTAGTAGCCCCAGTTAGAGAATACATGAACGATGTCCTCTAACCACTAGGCTACCTAGTAGCCCCAGTTAGAGAATACATGAACAATGTCCTCTAACCACTAGGCTACCTAGTAGCCCCAGTTAGAGAATACATGAACGATGTCCACTAACCACTAGACTACCTAGTAGCCCCAGTTAGAGAATACATGAACGATGTCCTCTAACCACTAGGCTACCTAGTAGCCCCCAGTTAGAGAATACATGAACGATGTCCTCTAACCACTAGGCTACCTAGTAGCCCCAGTTAGAGAATACATGAACAATGTCCTCTAACCACTAGGCTACCTAGTAGCCCCAGTTAGAGAATACATGAACGATGTCCTCTAACCACTAGGCTACCTAGTAGCCCCCAGTTAGAGAATACATGAACAATGTCCTCTAACCACTAGGCTACCTAGTAGCCCCAGTTAGAGAATACATGAACAATGTCCTCTAACCACTAGGCTACCTAGTAGCCCCAGTTAGAGAATACATGAACGATGTCCTCTAACCACTAGGCTACCTAGTAGCCCCAGTTAGAGAATACATGAACAATGTCCTCTAACCACTAGGCTACCTAGTAGCCCCCAGTTAGAGAATACATGAACAATGTCCTCTAACCACTAGGCTACCTAGTAGCCCCAGTTAGAGAATACATGAACAATGTCCTCTAACCACTAGGCTACCTAGTAGCCCCCAGTTAGAGAATACATGAACGATGTCCTCTAACCACTAGGCTACCTAGTAGCCCCAGTTAGAGAATACATGAACAATGTCCTCTAACCACTAGGCTACCTAGTAGCCCCAGTTAGAGAATACATGAACGATGTCCTCTAACCACTAGGCTACCTAGTAGCCCCCAGTTAGAGAATACATGAACAATGTCCTCTAACCACTAGGCTACCTAGTAGCCCCAGTTAGAGAATACATGAACAATGTCCTCTAACCACTAGGCTACCTAGTAGCCCCAGTTAGAGAATACATGAACGATGTCCTCTAACCACTAGGCTACCTAGTAGCCCCAGTTAGAGAATACATGAACAATGTCCTCTAACCACTAGGCTACCTAGTAGCCCCAGTTAGAGAATACATGAACGATGTCCTCTAACCACTAGGCTACCTAGTAGCCCCAGTTAGAGAATACATGAACGATGTCCTCTAACCACTAGGCTACCTAGTAGCCCCAGTTAGAGAATACATGAACAATGTCCTCTAACCACTAGGCTACCTAGTAGCCCCAGTTAGAGAATACATGAACGATGTCCACTAACCACTAGACTACCTAGTAGCCCCAGTTAGAGAATACATGAACGATGTCCTCTAACCACTAGGCTACCTAGTAGCCCCCAGTTAGAGAATACATGAACGATGTCCTCTAACCACTAGGCTACCTAGTAGCCCCAGTTAGAGAATACATGAACAATGTCCTCTAACCACTAGGCTACCTAGTAGCCCCAGTTAGAGAATACATGAACGATGTCCTCTAACCACTAGGCTACCTAGTAGCCCCCAGTTAGAGAATACATGAACAATGTCCTCTAACCACTAGGCTACCTAGTAGCCCCAGTTAGAGAATACATGAACAATGTCCTCTAACCACTAGGCTACCTAGTAGCCCCAGTTAGAGAATACATGAACGATGTCCTCTAACCACTAGGCTACCTAGTAGCCCCAGTTAGAGAATACATGAACAATGTCCTCTAACCACTAGGCTACCTAGTAGCCCCAGTTAGAGAATACATGAACGATGTCCTCTAACCACTAGGCTACCTAGTAGCCCCAGTTAGAGAATACATGAACGATGTCCTCTAACCACTAGACTACCTAGTAGCCCCAGTTAGAGAATACATGAACGATGTCCTCTAACCACTAGGCTACCTAGTAGCCCCAGTTAGAGAATACATGAACGATGTCCTCTAACCACTAGGCTACCTAGTAGCCCCAGTTAGAGAATACATGAACAATGTCCTCTAACCACTAGGCTACCTAGTAGCCCCAGTTAGAGAATACATGAACGATGTCCTCTAACCACTAGGCTACCTAGTAGCCCCAGTTAGAGAATACATGAACGATGTCCTCTAACCACTAGGCTACCTAGTAGCCCCAGTTAGAGAATACATGAACAATGTCCTCTAACCACTAGGCTACCTAGTAGCCCCAGTTAGAGAATACATGAACGATGTCCTCTAACCACTAGGCTACCTAGTAGCCCCAGTTAGAGAATACATGAACAATGTCCTCTAACCACTAGGCTACCTAGTAGCCCCAGTTAGAGAATACATGAACGATGTCCTCTAACCACTAGGCTACCTAGTAGCCCCAGTTAGAGAATACATGAACAATGTCCTCTAACCACTAGGCTACCTAGTAGCCCCAGTTAGAGAATACATGAACGATGTCCTCTAACCACTAGGCTACCTAGTAGCCCCAGTTAGAGAATACATGAACGATGTCCTCTAACCACTAGGCTACCTAGTAGCCCCAGTTAGAGAATACATGAACGATGTCCTCTAACCACTAGGCTACCTAGTAGCCCCAGTTAGAGAATACATGAACGATGTCCTCTAACCACTAGACTACCTAGTAGCCCCAGTTAGAGAATACATGAACGATGTCCTCTAACCACTAGGCTACCTAGTAGCCCCAGTTAGAGAATACATGAACGATGTCCTCTAACCACTAGGCTACCTAGTAGCCCCAGTTAGAGAATACATGAACGATGTCCTCTAACCACTAGGCTACCTAGTAGCCCCAGTTAGAGAATACATGAACAATGTCCTCTAACCACTAGGCTACCTAGTAGCCCCAGTTAGAGAATACATGAACGATGTCCTCTAACCACTAGGCTACCTAGTAGCCCCAGTTAGAGAATACATGAACAATGTCCTCTAACCACTAGGCTACGATGTACAGTCCTTAAAACGGCATTCACACCCCTCGACTTTCTCCACATAATGAAAAACCTACAGCTCAGCGTTCAACACCATAGTGTCCATGAAGCTAAGGACCCTGGGACTAAACACCTCCCTCTGCTGTTGTATTCAGCATTTCACTGTCAGGTCTACTACACCTGTTGTATTCAGCATTTCACTGTGAGGTCTACTACACCTGTTGTATTCAGCATTTCACTGTGAGGTCTACTACACCTGTTGTATTCAGCATTTCACTGTGAGGTCTACTACACCTGTTGTATTCAGCATTTCACTGTAAGGTCTACTACACCTGTTGTATTCAGCATTTCACTGTGAGGTCTACTACACCTGTTGTATTCAGCATTTCACTGTGAGGTCTACTACACCTGTTGTATTCAGCATTTCACTGTGAGGTCTACTACACCTGTTGTATTCAGCATTTCACTGTGAGGTCTACTACACCTGTTGTATTCAGCATTTCACTGTGAGGTCTACTACACCTGTTGTATTCAGCATTTCACTGTAAGGTCTCTACACCTGTTGTATTCAGCATTTCACTGTGAGGTCTACCTACACCTGTTGTATTCAGCATTTCACTGTGAGGTCTACTACACCTGTTGTATTCAGCATTTCACTGTGAGGTCTACTACACCTGTTGTATTCAGCATTTCACTGTGAGGTCTACTACACCTGTTGTATTCAGCATTTCACTGTAAGGTCTACTACACCTGTTGTATTCAGCATTTCACTGTAAGGTCTACTACACCTGTTGTATTCAGCATTTCACTGTAAGGTCTACTACACCTGTTGTATTCAGCATTTCACTGTAAGGTCTACTACACCTGTTGTATTCAGCATTTCACTGTAAGGTCTACTACACCTGTTGTATTCAGCATTTCACTGTAAGGTCTACTACACCTGTTGTATTCAGCATTTCACTGTAAGGTCTGTCTACACCTGTTGTATTCAGCATTTCACTGTAAGGTCTACTACACCTGTTGTATTCAGCATTTCACTGTAAGGTCTACTACACCTGTTGTATTCAGCATTTCACTGTGAGGTCTACTACACCTGTTGTATTCAGCATTTCACTGTAAGGTCTACTACACCTGTTGTATTCAGCATTTCACTGTAAGGTCTACTACACCTGTTGTATTCAGCATTTCACTGTGAGGTCTACTACACCTGTTGTATTCAGCATTTCACTGTGAGGTCTACTACACCTGTTGTATTCAGCATTTCACTGTGAGGTCTACTACACCTGTTGTATTCAGCATTTCACTGTGAGGTCTACTACACCTGTTGTATTCAGCATTTCACTGTAAGGTCTACTACACCTGTTGTATTCAGTATTTCACTGTAAGGTCTACTACACCTGTTGTATTCAGCATTTCACTGTAAGGTCTACTACACCTGTTGTATTCAGTATTTCACTAAGTTCTACTACACCTGTTGTATTCAGCATTTCACTAAGTTCTACTACACCTGTTGTATTCAGCATTTCACTGTAAGGTCTACTACACCTGTTGTATTCAGCATTTCACTGTAAGGTCTACTACACCTGTTGTATTCAGTATTTCACTGTAAGGTCTACTACACCTGTTGTATTCAGCATTTCACTGTAAGGTCTACTACACCTGTTGTATTCAGCATTTCACTGTAAGGTCTACTACACCTGTTGTATTCAGTATTTCACTGTAAGGTCTACTACACCTGTTGTATTCAGCATTTCACTGTAAGGTCTACTACACATGTTGTATTCAGCATTTCACTGTAAGGTCTACTACACCTGTTGTATTCAGTATTTCACTGTAAGGTCTACTACACCTGTTGTATTCAGCATTTCACTGTAAGGTCTACTACACCTGTTGTATTCAGCATTTCACTGTAAGGTCTACTACACCTGTTGTATTCAGCATTTCACTGTGAGGTCTACTACACCTGTTGTATTCAGCATTTCACTGTAAGGTCTACTACACCTGTTGTATTCAGTATTTCACTGTAAGGTCTACTACACCTGTTGTATTCAGCATTTCACTGTAAGGTCTACTACACATGTTGTATTCAGCATTTCACTGTAAGGTCTACTACACCTGTTGTATTCAGCATTTCACTGTAAGGTCTACTACACCTGTTGTATTCAGCATTTCACTGTGAGGTCTACTACACCTGTTGTATTCAGCATTTCACTGTAAGGTGAAATGCACCTGTTGTATTCAGCATTTCACTGTAAGGTCTACTACACCTGTTGTATTCAGCATTTCACTGTAAGGTCTACTACACCTGTTGTATTCAGCATTTCACTGTAAGGTCTACTACACCTGTTGTATTCAGCATTTCACTGTAAGGTCTACTACACCTGTTGTATTCAGCATTTCACTGTAAGGTCTACTACACCTGTTGTATTCAGCATTTCACTGTAAGGTCTGTCTACACCTGTTGTATTCAGCATTTCACTGTAAGGTCTACTACACCTGTTGTATTTAGCATTTCACTGTAAGGTCTGTCTACACCTGTTGTATTCAGCATTTCACTGTAAGGTCTGTCTACACCTGTTGTATTCAGCATTTCACTGTAAGGTCTGTCTACACCTGTTGTATTCAGTACAGGTGACAAATACAATTTGATTGGAGACGTGTGCAGACTCGTTATAACTTCAGCTTGAAGCACAACGTGATTTGTCTCTCTAAGAGAACGTATTCTTGTTAAAAAAAATTATAGGAAATCATTTAGTATTTTGTTTGAGTCGTGAAGCTCCAAATCTGTCTGAGAATATCACACCATGATGAGACCATAATGGTTGGACTCGCCAGACGGGTCACCGTTCATCTGCCGTCACACCATTGGCTGGTACAGAGCAAGAGGAAATCTATTCTTTATCTGGATAGGCCAGAAAACGTGACATCACTCCCTATGCAAATCTGGGTTCTGAAACCTGACACTATTCCTTATCTGGATAGGCCAGAAAACGTGACATCACTCCCTATGCAAATCTGGGTTCTGAAACCTGACACTTCAAGGAAGCTCCGCTGAGAGTGGAAGCAGAGACGAGACGGACGGAGGCTTTCTGACATTATATAAGGCACAGGACCCCACAGCGTTCACACAGCGCTTTGCACACCTAAAGGTCCGTGTGGAACCGGTCCACGACCGCTCGAAGTACCCCATATAGTGGACTTGACATGTGTAATTGATGTGTTTGTGCTAGAAGAGATACCTGGTCTTTGTCTTGGAACTTCTCCACCGGGCCAAACTGCAGCAGACCCATGAAAATCAGACGCTGCATGCTGTCATGGAAACTAAAGATGTACTTCCTGTTATGATGGACAGACACAGGAAATATATCAACGACACTTCTTGTTATGGCTTCTTCTGATTGGACGACGCAAAGAGGGTCTTTACGCGACAGTTTGTAATTGGGCGACAGAAATAAATGAACAAATCACGTCACACCGTTTGTGTGTATATAACTAGTGTGTGTGTATATTTAACTAGTGTGTGTGTATATTTAACTAGTGTGTATATTTAACTAGTGTGTGTGTATATTTAACTAGTGTGTGTGTATATTTAACTAGTGTGTGTATATTTAACTAGTGTGTGTGTATTTAACTAGTGTGTGTGTATTTAACTAGTGTGTGTGTGTATTTAACTAGTGTGTGTGTGTGTATTTAACTAGTGTGTGTGTGTGTATTTAACTAGTGTGTGTGTGTGTATTTAACTAGTGTGTGTGTGTGTGTATTTAACTAGTGTGTGTGTGTGTATTTAACTAGTGTGTGTGTGTATATAACTAGTGTGTATGTGTATATAACTAGTGTGTATATTTAACTAGTGTGTGTGTGTATATTTAACTAGTGTGTGGGTATTTAACTAGTGTGTATATTTAACTAGTGTGTGTGGGTATTTAACTAGTGTGTATATTTAACTAGTGTGTGTGTGTATATAACTAGTGTGTATATTTAACTAGTGTGTGTGTGTGTATATTTAACTAGTGTGTGTATATTTAACTAGTGTGTGTATATTTAACTAGTGTGTGGGTATTTAACTAGTGTGTGGGTATTTAACTAGTGTGTGTGTATATAACTAGTGTGTGTATATTTAACAAGTGTGTGTGTGTATATTTAACTAGTGTGTGGGTATTTAACTAATGTGTGGGTATTTAACTAGTGTGTGTGTGTATATTTAACTAGTGTGTGTGTCACCGTTTGTGCAGTAGTTGGGTCTTCATCCTAGAAGGCAGGAACCTGATAAGGTAGTGCTGCTTCACTGGGTCGTTCAGATACTCCTCCAAACCATCCACCTAACAGAGAGACACAGAGACACAGAGACACAGAGAGAGAGAGAGAGAGAGAGAGAGAGACAGAGAGAGACAGAGAGAGACACACACAGAGACACAGGGAGAGACACAGACAGAGAGACACAGACAGAGAGACACAGAGACAGAGAGACACACAGAGACAGAGAGACAGACACACATACAGAGACAGACAGACACACAGAGAGAGAGAGAGAGAGAGAGACAGACAGAGAGAGAGAGAGAGAGACACACAGAGAGAGAGAGAGAGACAGAGAGAGAGACACAGAGAGAGACACAGACACACAGAGACACAGACACAGAGAGACACAGACACAGAGAGACACAGACACAGAGAGAGAGAGACAGAGACAGACACACAGAGACAGACACACACACAGAGAGAGAGAAACAGAAAGAGAGAGAGAAAGAGAGAGAGACAGACAGACACAGACAGACAGACAGACAGACAGACAGACAGACAGACAGACAGACAGACAGACAGACAGACAGACAGACAGAGGGACAGAGAGAGAGAAAGAGATGAAGTAAGAGGTGGCACTACTGTTTGAAAAATGTGTGTGTGTACTGTGCAGCCGGAGTGCGTGTGAGAGAGTGTGTGTGTGTGTGTGCTGTGCAGGCGGTGTGTGTGTGTGTGAGTGTGTGTGTGTATGTACTGTGCTGCCGGTGTATGTGTGTGTGTGTGTGTGTATGTACTGTGCTGCCGGTGTATGTGTGTGTGTGTGTGTGTGAGAGTGTGTGTGTGTGAGAGGGTGTGTACCTTGAAGGATATCTGTATAATCTGAATGTAGATGGAGAGAGGCAGACAGAGAACAACATCAGAGGTCAGGGCCCAGCCTGGACCAAACTCTCTGTGGACCGGAGCCGGGGGGATGAACCTCCTCCAAGACACCTCATCTACATAGACTAGAGAGAGGAGGAGAGGAGGGGGGGAGAGAGGGGAGAGGGGAGGGGAGAGGAGGGAGAGGGAGGAGAGAGGAGGGAGAGTGAGTGGGGGGAGAGTGAGAGGGGGGAGAGTGAGGAGAGTGGGGAGAGTGAGGAGAGTGGGGAGAGGGGGGAGAGCAAAGGGGGAGAGTGAGAGGGGGGAGGGAGGGAGAGGGGGGAGAGCAAAGGGGGAGAGTGAGAGGGGGGGAGAGGGAGAGGGGGGAGAGCAAGGCGGGGACAAGCGGGGGGGAGAGGGAGGGGGGAGCGAGAGGGGGGAGAGCAAGAGCAAGAGGGGGGAGAGCAAGAGGGGGGAGAGCAAGAGGGGGGAGAGCAAGATTGGGGGGAGAGAGAGAGAGAAAGGGGGAGGCGAGAGAGAGAGTAAGTAAGTAAGTAAGTAAGTACATATTAGAAGCCTAAGTGCCATTTCATCCAGACTCCAACAGTCCACTACACAGAGAAGCTTCATTTGAGATCTAATGTTTTATAAGAGGCGACAGAACCTTGCTTTTTGGGGTTGTTTTTTCAATCCATATGTGTTTACCTGAAACTGAAGCAGTGTATCTGGTCCCCCCATTTAAAGGGGCCGTGGTCCCCCCATTTAAAGGGGCCGTGGTCCCCCATTTAAAGGGGCCGTGGTCCCCCCATTTAAAGGGGCCGTGGTCCCCCCCATTTAAAGGGGCCGTGGTCCCCCCCCATTTAAAGGGTCCGTGGTCCCCCCATTTAAAGGGGCCGTGGTCCCCCCCCATTTAAAGGGTCCGTGGTCCCCCCATTTAAAGGGGCCGTGTTCCCCCCATTTAAAGGGGCCGTGGTCCCCCCATTTAAAGGGTCCGTGGTCCCCCCATTTAAAGGGTCCGTGGTCCCCCCATTTAAAGGGGCCGTGGTCCCCTCATTTAAAGGGGCCGTGGTCCCCCCCCATTTAAAGGGTCCGTGGTCCCCCCCATTTAAAGGGGCCGTGGTAAGGGGCCGTGGTAAGGGTCCGTGGTCCCCCCATTTAAAGGGTCCGTGGTCCCCCCATTTAAAGGGGCCGTGGTCCCCTCATTTAAAGGGGCCGTGGTCCCCCCCCATTTAAAGGGTCCGTGGTCCCCCCATTTAAAGGGGCCGTGGTAAGGGGCCGTGGTCCCCCATTTAAAGGGGCCGTGGTCCCCCATTTAAAGGGGCCGTGGTCCCCCATTTAAAGGGGCCGTGGTCCCCCATTTAAAGGGGCCGTGGTCCCCCCATTTAAAGGGGCCGTGGTAAGGGGCCGTGGTCCCCCCATTTAAAGGCGCCGTGGTCCCCCCATTTAAAGGGGCCGTGGTCCCCCCATTTAAAGGGGCCGTGGTCCCCCCCATTTAAAGGGGCCGTGGTCCCCCCCATTTAAAGGGGCCGTGGGTATTAGGACACATCACCTTACTGTATTACATTTAGTTAACATATTTACTATTTGGTCCCATATTCCTAGCGGGCTGATGATTATATCAAGCTTGTGACTCTACACACTTGTTGATGTATTAGCAGTTTGTTTTGGATGAATGTATTTTGTCATTTTGGAGTCACTTTTACTGTAAATAACAATATAACATGTTTTCTGAACACTTCTACCATGAATGTGGGATGCTACCATGAATCTGGGATGCTACCATGAATGCGGGATGCTGCCATGAATGTGGGATGCTACCGTGAATGCGGGATGCTGCCGTGAATGTGGGATGCTACCGTGAATGCGGGATGCTACCATGAATGCGGGATGCTACCATGAATGCGGGATGCTACCATGAATGCGGGATGCTACCATGATGGATGCTACCATGAATCTGGGATGCTACCATGAATCTGGGATGCTACCATGAATGCGGGATGCTACCATGAATGCGGGATGCTACCATGAATGCGGGATGCTACCATGAATGCGGGATGCTACCATGAATGCGGGATGCTACCATGAATGCGGGATGCTACCATGAATGTGGGATGCTACCGTGAATGCGGGATGCTGCCGTGAATGTGGGATGCTACCATGAATGCGGGATGCTACCATGAATGTGGGATGCTACCATGAATGCGGGATGCTACCATGAATGCGGGATACTACCATGAAATGGGGGATGCTACCATGAAATGGGGGATGACACCATGATTACAGATCATCCTGAATGAATTGTGAATAATGACGAGTTGGAAAGTTAGAGGCACAAAGCTTATGTCCCCAAAACATGCAAACCTCTTACTAGTACCAATAACAGGGGAGGTTAGCATTCATTCACATATTATAGTACCAATAACAGGGGAGGTTAGCATTCATTCACATATTATAGTACCAATAACAGGGGAGGTTAGCATTCATTCACATATTATAGTACCAATAACAGGGGAGGTTAGCATTCATTCACATATTATAGCACCAATAACAGGGGAGGTTAGCATTCATTCACATATTATAGTACCAATAACAGGGGAGGTTAGCATTCATTCACATATTCTAGCACCAATAACAGGAAATGAACCTTTCATGTCAGGGTCGTGTCCGACATCTGTCAGATTGATCACCTCCTGCTCTTCCTCCGCCAACGATGACATCACTTCCGGGTCAGGGGTCAGGCCTGGCTGTCCCTCTGTGGAGGCGGGGTCACTTACTGCAGCGTTGTCAGTGGGTGGGCTCTGGGTGTCGAGGAGGTCTGAGTTCTGGGGATTGGGGGAGTCTGTGTTTCGGGGGGTTGAGGTGGGGAGGTCTGAGTTCTGGGGATTGGGGGAGTCTGTGTTTCGGGGGGTTGAGGTGGGGAGGTCTAAGTTCTGGGGATTGGGGGAGTCTGTATTTCGGGGGGTTAAGGTGGGGAGGTCCGAGTTCTGGGGATTGGGGGAGTCTGTATTTCGGGGGGATGAGGTGGGGAGGTTTGAGTTCTGGGGATTGGGGGAGTCTGTGTTTCGGGGGGTTGCGGTGGGGAGGTCTGTGTGTTCAGAGCTAGAAGGATGGGTGTCGTCAGGGTGTGTAGTTTGGGGTTGTGAGGGGTTACTGGGGGTGGTGGGGTAGGTAGTCTGGACACCAGGGTTATCCGTGGGGAGGACGACAGAGCTGGAGGTGTTGTGGAGGTCAGGGGGAGTGGGGGTAGAGGGGTGTCTCAGGGGGTGTCCGTAGACCAGATACCTAGGAAGACATTTGATCAATGATAAATATTGCTAAGGTTTTAACAAGTGTTTCTCTGACTTCATGAGTTTTGTAACTGAACCCCCTTACGTTGCCCAGGACACACTGTGGGGCATGAAATACTAGGTTTACTAGAACAATAAATGTAATTAAATCCAAAATACTTTATTTATCCGACAAAGAGAAAAGTAGCTTGACTCTGGGACTAGTTGAGGGTAATACTGACTCTGGGACTAGTTCGAGGCTAATACTGACTCTGGGACTAGTGGAGGGTAATACTGACTCTGGGACTAGTTGGAGGGTAGTACTGACTCTGGGACTAGTTAAGGGTAATACTGACTCTGGGACTAGTTCGAGGCTAATACTGACTCTGGGACTAGTTGGAGGGTAATACTGACTCTGGGACTAGTTGGAGGGTAATACTGACTCTGGGACTAGTTGAGGGTAATACTGACTCTGGGACTAGTTGAGGGTAATACTGACTCTGGGACTAGTTGAGGGTAATACTGACTCTGGGACTAGTTGAGGGTAATACTGACTCTGGGACTAGTTGAGGGTAATACTGACTCTGGGACTAGTTGAGGGTAATACTGACTCTGGGACTAGTTAAGGGTAATACTGACTCTGGGACTAGTTAAGGGTAATACTGACTCTGGGACTAGTTGAGGCTAATACTGACTCTGGGACTAGTTGAGGGTAATACTGACTCTGGGACTAGTTAAGGGTAATACTGACTCTGGGACTAGTTAAAGGTAATACTGACTCTGGGACTAGTTAAGGGTAATACTGACTCTGGGACTAGTTAAGGGTAATACTGACTCTGGGACTAGTTGAGGGTAATACTGACTCTGGGACTAGTTAAGGGTAATACTGACTCTGGGACTAGTTAAGGGTAATACTGACTCTGGGACTAGTTGGAGGGTAATACTGACTCTGGGACTAGTTGGAGGGTAATACTGACTCTGGGACTAGTTGGAGGGTAATACTGACTCTGGGACTAGTTGGAGGGTAATACTGACTCTGGGACTAGTTAAGGGTAATACTGACTCTGGGACTAGTTAAGGGTAATACTGACTCTGGGACTAGTTGAGGGTAATACTGACTCTGGGACTAGTTGAGGGTAATACTGACTCTGGGACTAGTTGAGGGTAATACTGACTCTGGGACTAGTTGAGGGTAATACTGACTCTGGGACTAGTTAAGGGTAATACTGACTCTGGGACTAGTTAAGGGTAATACTGACTCTGGGACTAGTTCGAGGCTAATACTGACTCTGGGACTAGTTCGAGGCTAATACTGACTGGGACTAGTTCGAGGGTAATACTGACTCTGGGACTAGTTGAGGGTAATACTGACTCTGGGACTAGTTGAGGGTAATACTGACTCTGGGACTAGTTGAGGGTAATACTGACTCTGGGACTAGTTGAGGGTAATACTGACTCTGGGACTAGTTGAGGGTAATACTGACTCTGGGACTAGTTGAGGGTAATAATGACTCTGGGACTAGTTGAGGGTAATACTGACTCTGGGACTAGTTGAGGGTAATACTGACTCTGGGACTAGTTGAGGGTAATACTGACTCTGGGACTAGTTGAGGGTAATACTGACTCTGGGACTAGTTGAGGGTATTACTGACTCTGGGACTAGTTGAGGGTATTACTGACTCTGGGACTAGTTGAGGGTATTACTGACTCTGGGACTAGTTGAGGGTATTACTGACTCTGGGACTAGTTAATTTAAGGGTAATACTGGTAATACTGACTCTTGGACTAGTTAGTTTAAGGGTAATGCTGACTGTGGGACTAGTTAGTTTAAGGGTAATACTGACTGTGGGACTAGTTAGTTTAAGAGTAATACTGACTGTGGGACTAGTTAGTTTAAGGGTAATACTGACTGTGGGACTAGTTAGTTTAAGGGTAATACTGACTGTGGGACTAGTTAGTTTAAGGGTAATACTGACTGTGGGACTAGTTAGTTTAAGGGTAATACTGACTGTGGGACTAGTTAGTTTAAGGGTAATACTGACTGTGGGACTAGTTAGTTTAAAGGTAATACTGACTGTGGGACTAGTTAGTTTAAGGGTAATACTGGTAATACTGACTCTTGGACTAGTTAGTTTAAGGGTAATACTGACTCTGGGACTAGTTAAGGGTAATACCGACTGTGGGACTAGTTAGTTTAAAGGTAATACTGACTGTGAGACTAGTTAGTTTAAAGGTAATACTGACTGTGGGACTAGTTAGTTTAAGGGTAATACTGACTGTGGGACTAGTTAGTTTAAGGGTAATACTGACTGTGGGACTAGTTAGTTTAAAGGTAAATAAAGGTAATACTGACTGTGAGACTAGTTAGTTTAAGGGTAATACTGACTGTGGGACTAGTTAGTTTAAAGGTAATACTGACTGTGGGACTAGTTAGTTTAAGGGTAATACTGACTTTGGGACTAGTTAGTTTAAAGGTAATACTGACTGTGGGACTAGTTCGTTTAAGGGTAATACTGACTGTGGGACTAGTTAGTTTAAAGGTAATACTGACTGTGGGACTAGTTAGTTTAAGGGTAATACTGACTGTGGGACTAGTTAGTTTAAAGGTAAATAAAGGTAATACTGACTGTGAGACTAGTTAGTTTAAGGGTAATACTGACTGTGGGACTAGTTAGTTTAAGGGTAATACTGACTGTGGGACTAGTTAGTTTAAAGGTAAATAAAGGTAATACTGACTGTGAGACTAGTTAGTTTAAGGGTAATACTGACTGTGGGACTAGTTAGTTTAAAGGTAATACTGACTGTGGGACTAGTTAGTTTAAGGGTAATACTGACTTTGGGACTAGTTAGTTTAAAGGTAATACTGACTGTGGGACTAGTTAGTTTAAGGGTAATACTGACTGTGGGACTAGTTAGTTTAAAGGTAATACTGACTGTGGGACTAGTTAGTTTAAGGGTAATACTGGTGCATACCACAAGAAGGTGTGTGTCAGTCTCAGACGAGGCATCTTAGGCTGGTACCCCAAAGACCTGCTGAGACCTGGGACTGGGGGGAGACACAGAGAGAGAGAGACTTGAGACCTGGGACGGACGGACGGGGGGGGGGGGGGCAGAGAGAGAAAGATACTTGAGACCTGGGACTGGGGGGGACAGAGAGAGAGAGACTTGAGACCTGGGACTGGGGGGGGAGACAGAGAGAGAGAGAGACTTGAGACCTGGGACGGGGGGGGGGGGGGGGGGGGGGGGTGGCAGAGAGAGAAAGAGACTTGAGACCTGGGACTGGGGGGGAGACAGAGAGAGAGAGAGACTTGAGACCTGGGACTGGGGGGGACAGAGAGAGAGAGACTTGAGACCTGGGACTGGGGGGGAGACAGAGAGAGAAAGAGACTTGAGACCCTTGGACTGGGGGGAAGACAGAGAGAGACTTGAGACCTGGGACTGGGGGGGAGACAGAGAGAGACTTGAGCAGTCACGTTCCAGGATAACAACCATCTCAGCTACTGAACAGTCAGGTTCCAGGGTAACAACCATCTCAGCTACTGAACAGTCAGGTTCCAGGGTAACAACCATCTCAGCTACTGAACAGTCACGTTCCAGGATAACAACCATCTCAGCTACTGAACAGTCAGGTTCCAGGGTAACAACCATCTCAGCTACTGAACAGTCACGTTCCAGGGTAACAACCATCTCAGCTACTGAACAGTCAGGTTCCAGGGTAACAACCCTCTCAGCTACTGAACAGTCAGGTTCCAGGTAGCAGGGTAACAACCATCTCAGCTACTGAACAGTCAGGTTCCAGGTAGCAGGATAACAACCATCTCAGCTACTGAACAGTCAGGTTCCAGGTTCCAGGGTAACAACCATCTCAGCTACTGAACAGTCAGGTTCCAGGTAGCAGGGTAACAACCATCTCAGCTACTGAACAGTCAGGTTCCAGGGTAACAACCATCTCAGCTACTGAACAGTCAGGTTCCAGGTAGCAGGGTTACAACCATCTCAGCTACTGAACAGTCAGGTTCCAGGGTAACAACCATCTCAGCTACTGAACAGTCAGGTTCCAGGGTACCAACCATCTCAGCTACTGAACAGTCAGGTTCCAGGGTAACAACCATCTCAGCTACTGATCAGTCAGGTTCCAGGTTCCAGGGTAACAACCATCTCAGCTACTGAACAGTCAGGTTCTAGGTAGCAGGATAACAACCATCTCAGCTACTGAACAGTCAGGTTCCAGGTTCCAGGGTAACAACCATCTCAGCTACTGAACAGTCAGGTTCTAGGTAGCAGGATAACAACCATCTCAGCTACTGAACAGTCACATTCCAGGGTAACAACCATCTCAGCTACTGAACAGTCAGGTTCCAGGGTAACAACCATCTCAGCTACTGAACAGTCACGTTCCAGGATAACAACCATCTCAGCTACTGAACAGTCAGGTTCCAGGTAGCAGGGTAACAACCATCTCAGCTACTGAACAGTCAGGTTCCAGGATAACAACCATCTCAGCTACTGAACAGTCAGGTTCCAGGTAGCAGGGTAACAACCATCTCAGCTACTGAACAGTCAGGTTCCAGGTAGCAGGGTAACAACCATCTCAGCTACTGAACAGTCAGGTTCCAGGATAACAACCATCTCAGCTACTGAACAGTCAGGTTCCAGGTAGCAGGGTAACAACCATCTCAGCTACTGAACAGTCAGGTTCCAGGGTAAGAACCATCTCAGCTACTGAACAGTCAGGTTCCAGGTAGCAGGGTAACAACCATCTCAGCTACTGAACAGTCAGGTTCCAGGTAGCAGGGTAACAACCATCTCATCTACTGAACAGTCAGGTTCCAGGGTAACAACCATCTCAGCTACTGAACAGTCAGGTTCCAGGTAGCAGGGTAACAACCATCTCAGCTACTGAACAGTCAGGTTCCAGGATAACAACCATCTCAGCTACTGAACAGTCAGGTTCCAGGGTAACAACCATCTCAGCTACTGAACAGTCAGGTTCCAGGGTAACAACCCTCTCAGCTACTGAACAGTCAGGTTCCAGGGTAACAACCAACTCAGCTACTGAACAGTCAGGTTCCAGGGTAACAACCATCTCAGCTACTGAACAGTCAGGTTCCAGGTAGCAGGATAACAACCATCTCAGCTACTGAACAGTCAGGTTCCAGGTAGCAGGATAACAACCATCTCAGCTACTGAACAGTCAGGTTCCAGGTAGCAGGGTAACAACCATCTCAGCTACTGAACAGTCAGGTTCCAGTATAACAACCATCTCAGCTACTAAACAGTCAGGTTCCAGGGTAACAACCATCTCAGCTACTGAACAGTCAGGTTCCAGGGTAACAACCATCTCAGCTACTGAACAGTCAGGTTCCAGGTAGCAGGGTAACAACCATCTCAGCTACTGAACAGTCAGGTTCCAGGATAACAACCATCTCAGCTACTGAACAGTCAGGTTCCAGGGTAACAACCCTCTCAGCTACTGAACAGTCAGGTTCCAGGTAGCAGGGTAACAACCATCTCAGCTACTGAACAGTCAGGTTCCAGGATAACAACCATCTCAGCTACTGAACAGTCAGGTTCCAGGGTAACAACCATCTCATCTACTGAACAGTCAGGTTCCAGGGTAACAACCATCTCAGCTACTGAACAGTCAGGTAGCAGGGTAACAACCATCTCAGCTACTGAACAGTCAGGTTCCAGGGTAACCACCATCTCAGCTACTGAACAGTCATGTTCCAGGGAAACAACCATCTCAGCTACTGAACAGTCAGGTTCCAGGTAGCAGGGTAACAACCATCTCAGCTACTGAACAGTCAGGTTTCAGGGTAACAACCATCTCAGCTACTGAACAGTCAGGTTCCAGGATAACAACCATCTCAGCTACTGAACAGTCAGGTTCCAGGGTAACAACCATCTCAGCTACTGAACAGTCAGGTTCCAGGATAACAACCATCTCAGCTACTGAACAGTCAGGTTCCAGGGTAACAACCATCTCAGCTACTGAACAGTCAGGTTCCAGGATAACAACCATCTCAGCTACTGAACAGTCAGGTTCCAGGATAACAACCATCTCAGCTACTGAACAGTCAGGTTCCAGGATAACAACCATCTCAGCTACTGAACAGTCAGGTTCCAGGGTAACAACCATCTCAGCTACTGAACAGTCAGGTTCCAGGGTAACCACCATCTCAGCTACTGAACAGTCAGGTTCCAGGTAGCAGGGTTACAACCATCTCAGCTACTGAACAGTCAGGTTCCAGGGTAACAACCATCTCAGCTACTGAACAGTCAGGTTCCAGGGTAACAACCATCTCAGCTACTGAACAGTCAGGTTCCAGGGTAACAACCATCTCAGCTACTGAACAGTCAGGTTCCAGGGTAACAACCATCTCAGCTACTGAACAGTCAGGTAGCAGGGTAACAACCATCTCAGCTACTGAACAGTCAGGTTCCAGTATAACAACCATCTCAGCTACTAAACAGTCAGGTTCCAGGGTAACAACCATCTCAGCTACTGAACAGTCAGGTTCCAGTATAACAACCATCTCAGCTACTAAACAGTCAGGTTCCAGGGTAACAACCATCTCAGCTACTGAACAGTCAGGTTCCAGGGTAACAACCATCTCAGCTACTGAACAGTCAGGTTCCAGGTAGCAGGGTAACAACCATCTCAGCTACTGAACAGTCAGGTTCCAGGATAACAACCATCTCAGCTACTGAACAGTCAGGTTCCAGGGTAACAACCCTCTCAGCTACTGAACAGTCAGGTTCCAGGTAGCAGGGTAACAACCATCTCAGCTACTGAACAGTCAGGTTCCAGGATAACAACCATCTCAGCTACTGAACAGTCAGGTTCCAGGGTAACAACCATCTCATCTACTGAACAGTCAGGTTCCAGGGTAACAACCATCTCAGCTACTGAACAGTCAGGTAGCAGGGTAACAACCATCTCAGCTACTGAACAGTCAGGTTCCAGGGTAACCACCATCTCAGCTACTGAACAGTCATGTTCCAGGGAAACAACCATCTCAGCTACTGAACAGTCAGGTTCCAGGTAGCAGGGTAACAACCATCTCAGCTACTGAACAGTCAGGTTTCAGGGTAACAACCATCTCAGCTACTGAACAGTCAGGTTCCAGGATAACAACCATCTCAGCTACTGAACAGTCAGGTTCCAGGGTAACAACCATCTCAGCTACTGAACAGTCAGGTTCCAGGATAACAACCATCTCAGCTACTGAACAGTCAGGTTCCAGGGTAACAACCATCTCAGCTACTGAACAGTCAGGTTCCAGGATAACAACCATCTCAGCTACTGAACAGTCAGGTTCCAGGATAACAACCATCTCAGCTACTGAACAGTCAGGTTCCAGGATAACAACCATCTCAGCTACTGAACAGTCAGGTTCCAGGGTAACAACCATCTCAGCTACTGAACAGTCAGGTTCCAGGGTAACCACCATCTCAGCTACTGAACAGTCAGGTTCCAGGTAGCAGGGTTACAACCATCTCAGCTACTGAACAGTCAGGTTCCAGGGTAACAACCATCTCAGCTACTGAACAGTCAGGTTCCAGGGTAACAACCATCTCAGCTACTGAACAGTCAGGTTCCAGGGTAACAACCATCTCAGCTACTGAACAGTCAGGTTCCAGGGTAACAACCATCTCAGCTACTGAACAGTCAGGTTTCAGGGTAACAACCATCTCAGCTACTGAACAGTCAGGTTTCAGGGTAACCACCATCTCAGCTACTGAACAGTCAGGTTCCAGGGTAACAACCATCTCAGCTACTGAACAGTCAGGTTCCAGGGTAACAACCATCTCAGCTACTGAACAGTCAGGTTCCAGGTAGCAGGGTTACAACCATCTCAGCTACTGAACAGTCAGGTTCCAGGGTAACAACCATCTCAGCTACTGAACAGTCAGGTTCCAGGGTACCAACCATCTCAGCTACTGAACAGTCAGGTTCCAGGGTAACAACCATCTCAGCTACTGATCAGTCAGGTTCCAGGTTCCAGGGTAACAACCATCTCAGCTACTGAACAGTCAGGTTCTAGGTAGCAGGATAACAACCATCTCAGCTACTGAACAGTCAGGTTCCAGGTTCCAGGGTAACAACCATCTCAGCTACTGAACAGTCAGGTTCTAGGTAGCAGGATAACAACCATCTCAGCTACTGAACAGTCACATTCCAGGGTAACAACCATCTCAGCTACTGAACAGTCAGGTTCCAGGGTAACAACCATCTCAGCTACTGAACAGTCACATTCCAGGGTAACAACCATCTCAGCTACTGAACAGTCAGGTTCCAGGGTAACAACCATCTCAGCTACTGAACAGTCACGTTCCAGGATAACAACCATCTCAGCTACTGAACAGTCAGGTTCCAGGTAGCAGGGTAACAACCATCTCAGCTACTGAACAGTCAGGTTCCAGGATAACAACCATCTCAGCTACTGAACAGTCAGGTTCCAGGTAGCAGGGTAACAACCATCTCAGCTACTGAACAGTCAGGTTCCAGGTAGCAGGGTAACAACCATCTCAGCTACTGAACAGTCAGGTTCCAGGATAACAACCATCTCAGCTACTGAACAGTCAGGTTCCAGGTAGCAGGGTAACAACCATCTCAGCTACTGAACAGTCAGGTTCCAGGGTAACAACCATCTCAGCTACTGAACAGTCAAGTTCCAGGTAGCAGGGTAACAACCAATCTCAGCTACTGAACAGTCAGGTTCCAGGGTAAGAACCATCTCAGCTACTGAACAGTCAGGTTCCAGGTAGCAGGGTAACAACCATCTCAGCTACTGAACAGTCAGGTTCCAGGTAGCAGGGTAACAACCATCTCATCTACTGAACAGTCAGGTTCCAGGGTAACAACCATCTCAGCTACTGAACAGTCAGGTTCCAGGTAGCAGGGTAACAACCATCTCAGCTACTGAACAGTCAGGTTCCAGGATAACAACCATCTCAGCTACTGAACAGTCAGGTTCCAGGGTAACAACCATCTCAGCTACTGAACAGTCAGGTTCCAGGGTAACAACCCTCTCAGCTACTGAACAGTCAGGTTCCAGGGTAACAACCATCTCAGCTACTGAACAGTCAGGTTCCAGGGTAACAACCATCTCAGCTACTGAACAGTCAGGTTCCAGGTAGCAGGATAACAACCATCTCAGCTACTGAACAGTCAGGTTCCAGGTAGCAGGATAACAACCATCTCAGCTACTGAACAGTCAGGTTCCAGGATAACAACCATCTCAGCTACTGAACAGTCAGGTTCCAGGGTAACAACCATCTCAGCTACTGAACAGTCAGGTTCCAGGTAGCAGGGTAACAACCATCTCAGCTACTGAACAGTCAGGTTCCAGGATAACAACCATCTCAGCTACTGAACAGTCAGGTTCCAGGGTAACAACCATCTCATCTACTGAACAGTCAGGTTCCAGGGTAACAACCATCTCAGCTACTGAACAGTCAGGTAGCAGGGTAACAACCATCTCAGCTACTGAACAGTCAGGTTCCAGGGTAACCACCATCTCAGCTACTGAACAGTCATGTTCCAGGGAAACAACCATCTCAGCTACTGAACAGTCAGGTTCCAGGGTAACAACCATCTCAGCTACTGAACAGTCAGGTTCCAGGGTAACAACCATCTCAGCTACTGAACAGTCAGGTTCCAGGATAACAACCATCTCAGCTACTGAACAGTCAGGTTCCAGGGTAACAACCATCTCAGCTACTGAACAGTCAGGTTCCAGGATAACAACCATCTCAGCTACTGAACAGTCAGGTTCCAGGGTAACAACCATCTCAGCTACTGAACAGTCAGGTTCCAGGATAACAACCATCTCAGCTACTGAACAGTCAGGTTCCAGGATAACAACCATCTCAGCTACTGAACAGTCAGGTTCCAGGATAACAACCATCTCAGCTACTGAACAGTCAGGTTCCAGGGTAACAACCATCTCAGCTACTGAACAGTCAGGTAGCAGGGTAACAACCATCTCAGCTACTGAACAGTCAGGTTCCAGGGTAACCACCATCTCAGCTACTGAACAGTCAGGTTCCAGGTAGCAGGGTTACAACCATCTCAGCTACTGAACAGTCAGGTTCCAGGGTAACAACCATCTCAGCTACTGAACAGTCAGGTTCCAGGGTAACAACCATCTCAGCTACTGAACAGTCAGGTTCCAGGGTAACAACCATCTCAGCTACTGAACAGTCAGGTTCCAGGGTAACAACCATCTCAGCTACTGAACAGTCAGGTTTCAGGGTAACAACCATCTCAGCTACTGAACAGTCAGGTTTCAGGGTAACCACCATCTCAGCTACTGAACAGTCAGGTTCCAGGGTAACAACCATCTCAGCTACTGAACAGTCAGGTTCCAGGGTAACAACCATCTCAGCTACTGAACAGTCAGGTTCCAGGTAGCAGGGTTACAACCATCTCAGCTACTGAACAGTCAGGTTCCAGGGTAACAACCATCTCAGCTACTGAACAGTCAGGTTCCAGGGTACCAACCATCTCAGCTACTGAACAGTCAGGTTCCAGGGTAACAACCATCTCAGCTACTGATCAGTCAGGTTCCAGGTTCCAGGGTAACAACCATCTCAGCTACTGAACAGTCAGGTTCTAGGTAGCAGGATAACAACCATCTCAGCTACTGAACAGTCAGGTTCCAGGTTCCAGGGTAACAACCATCTCAGCTATTGAACAGTCAGGTTCTAGGTAGCAGGATAACAACCATCTCAGCTACTGAACAGTCACATTCCAGGGTAACAACCATCTCAGCTACTGAACAGTCAGGTTCCAGGGTAACAACCATCTCAGCTACTGAACAGTCACATTCCAGGGTAACAACCATCTCAGCTACTGAACAGTCAGGTTCCAGGGTAACAACCATCTCAGCTACTGAACAGTCACGTTCCAGGATAACAACCATCTCAGCTACTGAACAGTCAGGTTCCAGGTAGCAGGGTAACAACCATCTCAGCTACTGAACAGTCAGGTTCCAGGATAACAACCATCTCAGCTACTGAACAGTCAGGTTCCAGGTAGCAGGGTAACAACCATCTCAGCTGCTGAACAGTCAGGTTCCAGGTAGCAGGGTAACAACCATCTCAGCTACTGAACAGTCAGGTTCCAGGATAACAACCATCTCAGCTACTGAACAGTCAGGTTCCAGGTAGCAGGGTAACAACCATCTCAGCTACTGAACAGTCAGGTTCCAGGGTAACAACCATCTCAGCTACTGAACAGTCAAGTTCCAGGTAGCAGGGTAACAACCAATCTCAGCTACTGAACAGTCAGGTTCCAGGGTAAGAACCATCTCAGCTACTGAACAGTCAGGTTCCAGGTAGCAGGGTAACAACCATCTCAGCTACTGAACAGTCAGGTTCCAGGTAGCAGGGTAACAACCATCTCATCTACTGAACAGTCAGGTTCCAGGGTAACAACCATCTCAGCTACTGAACAGTCAGGTTCCAGGTAGCAGGGTAACAACCATCTCAGCTACTGAACAGTCAGGTTCCAGGATAACAACCATCTCAGCTACTGAACAGTCAGGTTCCAGGGTAACAACCATCTCAGCTACTGAACAGTCAGGTTCCAGGGTAACAACCCTCTCAGCTACTGAACAGTCAGGTTCCAGGGTAACAACCATCTCAGCTACTGAACAGTCAGGTTCCAGGGTAACAACCATCTCAGCTACTGAACAGTCAGGTTCCAGGTAGCAGGATAACAACCATCTCAGCTACTGAACAGTCAGGTTCCAGGATAACAACCATCTCAGCTACTAAACAGTCAGGTTCCAGGGTAACAACCATCTCAGCTACTGAACAGTCAGGTTCCAGGGTAACAACCATCTCAGCTACTGAACAGTCAGGTTCCAGGTTCCAGGGTAACAACCATCTCAGCTACTGAACAGTCAGGTTCCAGGATAACAACCATCTCAGCTACTGAACAGTCAGGTTCCAGGGTAACAACCCTCTCAGCTACTGAACAGTCAGGTTCCAGGTAGCAGGGTAACAACCATCTCAGCTACTGAACAGTCAGGTTCCAGGATAACAACCATCTCAGCTACTGAACAGTCAGGTTCCAGGGTAACAACCATCTCATCTACTGAACAGTCAGGTTCCAGGGTAACAACCATCTCAGCTACTGAACAGTCAGGTTCCAGGATAACAACCATCTCAGCTACTGAACAGTCAGGTTCCAGGGTAACAACCATCTCAGCTACTGAACAGTCAGGTTCCAGGATAACAACCATCTCAGCTACTGAACAGTCAGGTTCCAGGGTAACAACCATCTCAGCTACTGAACAGTCAGGTTCCAGGATAACAACCATCTCAGCTACTGAACAGTCAGGTTCCAGGATAACAACCATCTCAGCTACTGAACAGTCAGGTTCCAGGGTAACAACCATCTCAGCTACTGAACAGTCAGGTTCCAGGGTAACAACCATCTCAGCTACTGAACAGTCAGGTTCCAGGGTAACAACCATCTCAGCTACTGAACAGTCAGGTTCCAGGTAGCAGGGTAACAACCATCTCAGCTACTGAACAGTCAGGTTCCAGGTAGCAGGATAACAACCATCTCAGCTACTGAACAGTCAGGTTCCAGGGTAACAACCCTCTCAGCTACTGAACAGTCAGGTTCCAGGGTAACAACCCTCTCAGCTACTGAACAGTCAGGTAGCAGGGTAACAACCATCTCAGCTACTTAACAGTCAGGTTCCAGGGTAACAACCATCTCAGCTACTGAACAGTCAGGTTCCAGGGTAACAACCCTCTCAGCTACTGAACAGTCAGGTTCCAGGGTAACAACCCTCTCAGTTACTGAACAGTCAGGTAGCAGGGTAACAACCATCTCAGCTACTGAACAGTCAGGTTCCAGGGTAACAACCATCTCAGCTACTGAACAGTCAGGTTCCAGGGTAACCACCATCTCAGCTACTGAACAGTCAGGTTCCAGGTAGCAGGGTTACAACCATCTCAGCTACTGAACAGTCAGGTTCCAGGGTAACAACCATCTCAGCTACTGAACAGTCAGGTTCCAGGGTAACAACCATCTCAGCTACTGAACAGTCAGGTTCCAGGGTAACCACCATCTCAGCTACTGAACAGTCAGGTTCCAGGGTAACAACCATCTCAGCTACTGAACAGTCAGGTTCCAGGGTAACCACCATCTCAGCTACTGAACAGTCAGGTTTCAGGGTAACCACCATATCAGCTACTGAACAGTCAGGTTTCAGGGTAACCACCATCTCAGCTACTGAACAGTCAGGTTCCAGGGTAACAACCATCTCAGCTACTGAACAGTCAGGTTCCAGGGTAACAACCATCTCAGCTACTGAACAGTCAGGTTCCAGGGTAACAACCATCTCAGCTACTGAACAGTCAGGTTCCAGGGTAACAACCATCTCAGCTACTGAACAGTCAGGTTCCAGGGTAACAACCATCTCAGCTACTGAACAGTCAGGTTCCAGGTAGCAGGGTAACAACCATCTCAGCTACTGAACAGTCAGGTTCCAGGTAGCAGGATAACAACCATCTCAGCTACTGAACAGTCAGGTTCCAGGGTAACAACCATCTCAGCTACTGAACAGTCAGGTTCCAGGTTCCAGGGTAACAACCCTCTCAGCTACTGAACAGTCAGGTTCCAGGGTAACCACCATCTCAGCTACTGAACAGTCAGGTTCCAGGGTAACAACCATCTCAGCTACTGAACAGTCAGGTTCCAGGGTAACAACCATCTCAGCTACTGAACAGTCAGGTTCCAGGGTAACAACCATCTCAGCTACTGAACAGTCAGGTTCCAGGGTAACCACCATCTCAGCTACTGAACAGTCAGGTTCCAGGGTAACAACCATCTCAGCTACTGAACAGTCAGGTTCCAGGGTAACCACCATCTCAGCTACTGAACAGTCAGGTTCCAGGATAACAACCATCTCAGCTACTGAACAGTCAGGTTCCAGGTTCCAGGTTCCAGGTTCCAGGGTAACCACCATCTCACTTCACACAGAAGTTTACCTATAGAAGGTTTGAAGTTCTTCAGTTGTTTGTCTTTGTCTCCCATCTTGTCCTCTGTTCTCATATTCTGGGGTTCAGCAAGCACGTCATTTCCCACACTGCTCCTCTCCCTCTCCTTCGCCTTCTCCTCTTCCTGCATTTCATTACTACAGAGAGAGAGAGGAGGATGGAGAGAGAGAGAGAGAGAAATGAAAGAGAGAGAGAGAAGGTTAGAGAGAAATGAAAGAAGGATAGAGAAAGAGATGGATAGAGAGAGAGACGGATAGAGAGAAATTAAGCGAGAGAAGGATAGAGAAAGAGAGAGAAGGAAAGAAAGAAGGATAGAGAGAAATTAAGAGAGAGAAGGATAGAGAAAGAGAGAGAAGGAAAGAAAGAAGGATAGAGAAAGAGAGAGAAGGAAAGAAAGAAGGATAGAGAGAAATTAAAGAGAGCAGTTAGAGAGGAGTCTTTACACACTCTTAAATCTGTCTGTCTGTCTGTCTGTCTGTCTGTCTGTCTGTCTGTCTGTCTGTCTGTCTGTCTGTCTGTGCAGCAGGGTCTGTCTGTCTGTCTGTCTGTCTGTCTGTCTGTCTGTCTGTCTGTCTGTCTGTCTCACCGTGCAGCAGGGTGTCTGTCTGTCTGTCTCACCGTGCAGCAGGGTGTCTGTCTGTCTGTCTGACCGTGCAGCAGGGTCTGTCTGTCTGTCTGACCGTGCAGCAGGGTCTGTCTGTCTGTCTCACCGTGCAGCAGGGTGTCTGTCTGTCTGTCTCACCGTGCAGCAGGGTCTGTCTGTCTGTCTCACCGTGCAGCAGGGTGTCTGTCTGTCTGTCTCACCGTGCAGCAGGGTCTGTCTGTCTGTCTCACCGTGCAGCAGGGTGTCTGTCTGTCTGTCTCACCGTGCAGCAGGGTGTCTGTCTGTCTGTCTCACCGTGCAGCAGGGTGTCTGTCTGTCTGTCTCACCGTGCAGCAGGGTGTCTGTCTGTCTGTCTCACCGTGCAGCAGGGTGTCTGTCTCACCGTGCAGCAGGGTGTCTGTCTGTCTCACCGTGCAGCAGGGTGTCTGTCTGTCTGTCTGTCTGTCTGTCTGTCTCACCGTGCAGCAGGGTGTCTGTCTGTCTGTCTGCCTGTCTCACCGTGCAGCAGGGTAGGAGCTGGAGATGCGGAAGCGGACCTGTTCTATAGCCGACTTCACTAAAGCATCACTAGGAGAGACAGAGGGGTGGACTATAAACTCCACCTGGAGGAGAGGAGGAGGAGAGGGGGGGGGGGGGGGGGGGGGGAGGGAGAGGAGGAGAGGGGGAGGAGGAGAGGGATAGGAGGAGAGGGGAGGAGAGGAGGGGGAGGAGAGGGATAGGAGGAGAGGAGGGGGAGGAGAGGGATAGGAGGAGAGGGGGAGGAGAGGAGGAGGAGAGGGGGGGGGGGAGGAGAGGGATAGGAGGAGAGGGGGAGGAGAGGAGGAGGAGGAGAGGGGGAGGAGGAGGAGAGGAGGGGAGGAGATAAGGAGGAGAGGAGGAGGAGAAGAGAAGACAAAGTGATAAACTGTTAGAGAAACTAGTTGAATATATCATCTATAGGTGTGTAGTCATGGTAACAAGCTGTAAATGCACTGTGTGAATTATGTCTGTTTATATCCCGTGTGTGTGTGTCTGTCTGTGTGTGTGTGTGTGTGTGTGTGTCCGGTGTGTGTCTGTGTGTGTCTGTGTGTGTGTGTGTCCGGTGTGTGTGTGTGTGTGTACCTTCTTGCTGACTCCGTCCTGTATAACAGTGGTTCTGAACAGTTTGAGCATTCCCTCTTTAGACAGAGATCTGATGAGACGCAGGATAGACTTCTTACAACACTTAGTGTTCACACCATCTAGCTTCTCCTCATCCTGAACCAACCTCTGGATTCTAGAGGGACAGAGAGGAAGAGAGGGAGGAGGGGAGAGAGGGAGGGAGGGGGACAGAGAGAGGGACAGAGAGGGAGAGGAAGAGAGAGAGAGACGAGAGAGAGAGAGAGAGAGAGAGAGAGAGAGAGAGAGAGAGAGAGAGAGAGAGAGAGAGACAGAGAGAGGGACAGAGAGAGGGACAGAGAGAGGGACAGAGAGAGGGACAGAGAGAGGGACAGAGAGAGGGACAGAGAGAGGGACAGAGAGAGGGACAGAGAGAGGGACAGAGAGAGGGACAGAGAGGGAGGAGGGGGGATGAGAAGAACAATATAATCAGATGGAGAATTATGTAATTTTTTAACAACAAATCCCAGTGAGACAGGAAGTGGTGTGACTGACGTGAAGAGGCCCTCTATGATCTTGAGGCTCTGAACAGCTTCCACAATCACGTTCTTCCTCTTCAGCAGGCGGTACGTCTGGCGGTGGTGCTCCTGACCCAACAGAGACGACGGGGGGGGGAACAGGGATTCAGACAGGGAATTCATGCACTCGATTTAAAGACATCTCTACATCATAATGTTTGAGAGACACACAGCCTCACCTTCTGACTGGGGATCTCCTCGATGACCGTGACGCTGTCCTCTGCTTGGCTGTTGCCTGCGAACATACTCCCCGTCTGGTCCAATGAAACGTCCGGACCGAATTTTGACTCCTCCTCCTCAACTGGGCTGAGCCAAGATTCCAGCTCTGGCTCCTGATTGGCTCCACCTTTGGTAGGGGGCGTGGTAGGAGGCAAGTGAAAGCAGGGGCATATTTAGGGGCGTGAAACATCACAGATAGAAATAGATCTGATACAATTCCTCTATCTGACAGTCAATCATATCTGTTCTCCAACTCAGCGTTCTGAACAGGTTCAGTGCTTTCGGAAAGTATTCAGACTCCTTCACTTTTTCCACATTTTGTTACAGCCTTATTCTAAAATGGATAACATTTTTCTACTATCTTCAATCTACCCCCATAATGACATCACAATACCCCATAATGACATCACAATACCCCATAATGACAAAGCGAAAAACAGGTTTTTAGCAATGTAAAAACAGAAATACCTTATTTACATAAGTACTCAGACTCTTTGCTATGAGACTAAATTCAGCAAACAGCTGGAGGCAGGGCTTTCTCCTATAGAGCTCCATTTTTATGGAACGGTCTGCCTACCCATGTCAGAGACGCAAACTCGGTCTCAACCTTTAAGTCTTTACTGAAGACTCATCTCTTCAGTGGGTCATATGATTGAGTGTAGTCTGGCCCAGGAGTGGGAAGGTGAACGGAAAGGCTCTGGAGCAACGAACCGCCCTTGCTGTCTCTGCCTGGCCGGTTCCCCTCTTTCCACTGGGATTCTCTGCCTCTAACCCTATTACAGGGGCTGAGTCACTGGCTTACTGGGGCTCTCTCATGCCGTCCCTGGAGGGGGTGCGTCACCTGAGTGGGTTGATTCACTGATTTGGTCATCCTGTCTGGGTTGGAGGTCTTTGTGGGCTATACTCAGCCTTGTCTCAGGATGGTAAGTTGGTGGTTGAAGATATCCCTCTAGTGGTGTGGGGGCTGTGCTTTGGCAAAGTGGGTGGGGTTATATCCTTCCTGTTTGGCCCTGTCCGGGGGTGTCCGGGGGTGTCCCACAGTGTCTCCTGACCCCTCCTGTCTCAGCCTCCAGTATTTATGCTGCAGTAGTTTATGTGTCGGGGGGCTAGGGTCAGTTTGTTATATCTGGAGTACTTCTCCTGTCCTATTCGGTGTCCTGTGTGAATCTAAGTGTGCGTTCTCTAATTCTCTCTTTCTCTCTTTCTTTCTCTCTCTCGGAGGACCTGAGCCCTAGGACCATGCCCCAGGACTACCTGACATGATGACTCCTTGCTGTCCCCAGTCCACCTGACCGTGCTGCTGCTCCAGTTTCAACTGTTCTGCCTTATTATTATTCAACCATGCTGGTCATTTATGAACATTTGAACATCTTGGCCATGTTATGTTATAATCTCCACCCGGCACAGCCAGAAGAGGACTGGCCACCCCCTCTCTAGGTTTCTTCCTAGGTTTTGGCCTTTCTAGTGAGTTTTTCCTAGCCACCGTGCTTCTACACCTGCATTGCTTGCTGTTTGGGGATTTAGGCTGGGTTTCTGTACAGCACTTTGAGATATCAGCTGATGTACGAAGGGCTTTATAAATACATTTGATTTGATTAGATTTGAAGTGTCACATCTGAAGGAAACCTGGCACCATCCCTACAGTGAAGCATGGTGGTGGCACCATCCCTACAGTGAAGCATGGTGGTGGCACCATCCCTACAGTGAAGCATGGTGGTGGCACCATCCCTACAGTGAAGCATGGTGGTGGCACCATCCCTACAGTGAAGCATGGTGGTGGCACCATCCCTACAGTGAAGCATGGTGGTGGCAGCATCCCTACAGTGAAGCATGGTGGTGGCAGCATCCCTACAGTGATTCATGGTGGTGGCACCATCCCTACAGTGATTCATGGTGGTGGCACCATCCCTACAGTGATTCATGGTGGTGGCACCATCCCTACAGTGAAGCATGGTGGTGGCAGCATCATGCTGTGGGAATGTTTTTCAGCGACAGGGACTGGGAGACTAGTCAGGATCGAGGGAAAGATGAAAAGAGCAAAGTACAGAGAGACCCTTGATGAAAACCTGCTCCAGAGCGCTCAGGACCTCAGACTGCGGCGAAGGTTCACCTTCCAACAGGATAACGACCCTAAGCACACAGCTAAGACAACGCAGGATTGGCTTCGGATAAATTCTCTGAATGTCCTTGAGCGGCCCAGCCAGAGCCCGGACTTGAACCCGATCGATCATCTCTGGAGAGACCTGAAAATTGCTGTGCAGCAACGCTCTCCATCCAACCTGACAGAACTTGAGAGGATCTACAGAGAAGAATGGGAGAAACTCCACAAAATACAGGTGTGACAAGCTTGTAGCGTCCTACCCAAGAAGACTCAAGGCTGTGATCACTGTCAAAGTACTGAGTAAAGGGTCTGAATTCTTAAGTAAATGTGATATTTCATTTGTCTTTTTATTTTATTTTTTATACTTTTGCAGAAATGTCTAAATAACCTGTTTTTGCTTTGTGATTATGGAGTGGTGTGGGTAGACTGATGAGGGATTTATAAAATTTATTATTATATTAGAATAAGGCTGTAAAATGAGGGAAAAAAAGTGAAGGGGTCTGAATACTTTCCGAATGGGACGGAGATGGAGATGAAATCTTAAATGAGCATTAGTTAGATTGAACCCCTACAGGATGCTAAGGGGTAGGGAATTGGGTGTTTAGGGTGGGTGCAGAGTGATGAGGTACCAGGAAGTAGAGTTAGATCAGTATTTAAGGTGTTGGGTCGGTATATAAGGTGTTGGGTCAGTATTTAAGGTGTTGGGTCAGTATTTAAGGTGTTGGGTCAGTATTTAAGGTGTTGGGTCGGTGTTGGGTCAGTATTTAAGGTGTTGGGTCGGTGTTGGGTCAGTATTTAAGGTGTTGGGTCAGTATTTAAGGTGTTGGGTCAGTATTTAAGGTGTTGGGTCGGTGTTGGGTCAGTATTTAAGGTGTTGGGTCGGTGTTGGGTCAGTATTTAAGGTGTTGGGTCAGTATTTAAGGTGTTGGGTCCGTATTTAAGGTGTTGGGTCAGTATTTAAGGTGTTGGGTACTTACTCGTGATGGGTGCAGAGTGATGAGCTACCAGGAAGTAGAGTTAGGTCAGTATTTAAGGTGTTGGGTCAGTATTTAAGGTGTTGGGTACTTACTCGTGATGGGTGCAGAGTGATGAGCTACCAGGAAGTAGAGTTAGGTCAGTATTTAAGGTGTTGGGTCAGTATTGAAGGTGTTGGGTGAGTATTTAAGGTGTTGGGTCAGTATTGAAGGTGTTGGGTGAGTATTTAAGGTGTTGGGTCAGTATTTAAGGTGTTGGGTACTTACTCGTGATGGGTGCAGAGTGATGAGCTACCAGGAAGTAGAGTTAGGTCAGTATTTAGGGTGTTGGGTCCTTACTCGTGATGGGTGCAGACTGATGAGCTACCAGGAAGTAGAGTTAGGTCAGTATTTAAGGTGTTGGGTCCTTACTCGTGATGGGTGCAGAGTGATGAGCTACCAGGAAGTAGAGTTATGTCAGTATTTAAGGTGTTGGGTCCTTACTCGTGATAGGTGCAGAGTGATGAGCTACCAGGAAGTTGAGTTTGGACTGTATTTAAGGTGTTGGGTCCTTACTCGTGATAGGTGCAGAGTGATGAGCTACCAGGAAGTTGAGTTTGGACTGCTTCAGGAGAGACATCTTGCCCACTTTCTTTTTTTTCTTCGCTCCCTTCTTCTTCACTTTCTTCTCGACTTCCCAGTCTTCGTCATCCTCGTCCCTCTCTCTCTCCTCCTCTCCCTCAGTGTTTCCCAGAGGTTCCAGAGGCGATGTTGTTTTACGGGTAGGCCGAGTCTTTGTGGTAGCTGGTGTTTTTAGGGTGGCCTGCGCTGGGGTTTGGGGGGCCCCCTCTCCTTCCCCTCCTCCCCCTACAGTGTTTCCCAGAGGTTCCAGAGGCGATGTTGTTTTACGGGTAGGCCGAGTCTTTGTGGTAGCTGGTGTTTTTAGGGTGGCCTGCGCTGGGGTTTGGGGCGCCCCCTCTCCTTCCCCTCCTCCCCCTACAGTGCGAAGCCGCTCTGATCGCTCCTGCTCTTTCACGAGATGTCGAAGCAGATCGGACTCGTCGACGTGCAGATGGCCGAGGTACTTAGTGGTCCTCTGACGACCCTCGTCTTCCATGAAACCCTGAGGTGACGGACGGACACAAGGGTAACACACACAATTGTCTATTTCATTAATTTTTTTTTATATAAAACATGGGAAAAATGACATTTACAAGGCAAACAGACACGGCTCAATGACAGACAGCTCAATCAGCTTCAACATGACAGACAGACACAGTTCAATGACAGACAGACACAGTTCAATCAGCTTCAACATGACAGACAGACAGACAGACACAGTTCAATCAGCTTCAACATGACAGACAGACACAGTTCAATCAGCTTCAACATGACAGACAGACACAGCTCAATGACAGACAGACAGACAGACAGACAGACAGACACAGCTCAATGACAGACAGACACAGTTCAATGACAGACAGACAGACACAGTTCAATCAGCTTCAACATGACAGACAGAAAAATTACAGATCAATGATGATCTATGACAAAACAACGGTGACATCACAGTAGATGACATATCCGTGCATATATTTACGTAATGTGTACACACACACACACACACACACACACACACACACACACACACACACACACACACACACACACACACACACAGACTTTACCTTGATCATGTCTGTCCTCTCCAGCAGTCGGCAGATCATTCGAGACTCCAGCTTGCCGATGCACATCCTCGCACGCAACGCACTCTGAGAGATGCCCTTGGTCCCGCAGGACACGACTAGATCAGCCAATCACAAAGCAGAGAGTAAGACATTCGACCAATCAGAAAATGGAACCATTTCCCGTCTTTAAACAAAAAAACAAAAAAAGGAAAACGTATCTATTTCTACACCAATATTTTGGCCAATAAGAAAAGAGCAAACCAGAACGTACTGATCCCATAGGCCTGTGAGAGGAAGTCTCTCTCCATGATCCGCCCCTCTGTGGGGACGGTCTTCCTATTTGCTCCTCCCCCATCATCATCGTCGTTATCATCGTCATCCTCAGCCTCGACCACCTCCTTCCTCACGTAGGGTTTGATTAGCTTCAGACAGCGAGCCACCACCTTGGTGCCTAGAGGAGAGGAGACAAGGGGTTAGGGAACAAGGTGGCCTCAGTGAGGACAGGGGGAGTAAGGAAGGAGGAGTGAGTGAGGAAGGAAACAGGGAATCAGACAGAACAAAGGGCATCAGGAGAACCAGCCGTCAGACTAGTGTCTAGGAGAACCAGCCGTCAGACTAGTGTCTAGGAGAACCAGCCGTCAGACTAGTGTCTAGGAGAACCAGCCGTCAGACTAGTGTCTAGGAGAACCAGCCGTCAGACTAGTGTCTAGGAGGACCAGCCGTCAGACTAGTGTCTAGGAGGACCAGCCGTCAGACTAGTGTCTAGGAGAACCAGCCGTCAGACTAGTGTCTAGGAGAACCAGCCGTCAGACTAGTGTCTAGGAGAACCAGCCGTCAGACTAGTGTCTAGGAGAACCAGCCGTCAGACTAGTGTCTAGGAGAACCAGCCGTCAGACTAGTGTCTAGGAGAACCAGCCGTCAGACTAGTGTCTAGGAGAACCAGCCGTCAGACTAGTGTCTAGGAGAACCAGCCGTCAGACTAGTGTCTAGGAGAACCAGCCGTCAGACTGGTGTCTAGGAGAACCAGCCGTCAGACTAGTGTCGAGGAGAACCAGCCGTCAGACTAGTGTCTAGGAGAACCAGCCGTCAGACTAGTGTCTAGGAGAACCAGCCGTCAGACTAGTGTCTAGGAGAACCAGCCGTCAGACTAGTGTCTAGGAGAACCAGCCGTCAGACTAGTGTCGAGGAGAACCAGCCGTCAGACTAGTGTCTAGGAGAACCAGCCGTCAGACTAGTGTCTAGGAGAACCAGCCGTCAGACTAGTGTCGAGGAGAACCAGCCGTCAGGCTAGTGTCTAGGAGAACCAGCCGTCAGACTAGTGTCTAGGAGAACCAGCCGTCAGACTAGTGTCTAGGAGAACCAGCCGTCAGACTAGTGTCTAGGAGAACCAGCCGTCAGACTGGTGTCTAGGAGAACCAGCCGTCAGACTAATGTCTAGGAGAACCAGCCGTCAGACTAGTGTCTAGGAGAACCAGCCGTCAGACTGGTGTCTAGGAGAACCAGCCGTCAGACTAGTGTCGAGGAGAACCAGCCGTCAGACTAGTGTCTAGGAGAACCAGCCGTCAGACTAGTGTCGAGGAGAACCAGCCGTCAGACTAGTGTCTAGGAGAACCAGCCGTCAGACTAGTGTCTAGGAGAACCAGCCGTCAGACTAGTGTCTAGGAGAACCAGCCGTCAGACTAGTGTCTAGGAGAACCAGCCGTCAGACTAGTGTCTAGGAGAACCAGCCGTCAGACTAGTGTCTAGGAGAACCAGCCGTCAGACTAGTGTCTAGGAGAACCAGCCGTCAGACTAGTGTCTAGGAGAACCAGCCGTCAGACTAGTGTCTAGGAGAACCAGCCGTCAGACTAGTGTCTAGGAGAACCAGCCGTCAGACTAGTGTCTAGGAGAACCAGCCGTCAGACTAGTGTCTAGGAGAACCAGCCGTCAGACTAGTGTCTAGGAGAACCAGCCGTCAGACTAGTGTCTAGGAGAACCAGCCGTCAGACTAGTGTCTAGGAGAACCAGCCGTCAGACTAGTGTCTAGGAGAACCAGCCGTCAGACTAGTGTCTAGGAGAACCAGCCGTCAGACTAGTGTCTAGGAGAACCAGCCGTCAGACTAGTGTCTAGGAGAACCAGCCGTCAGACTAGTGTCTAGGAGAACCAGCCGTCAGATTAGTGTCTAGGAGAACCAGCCGTCAGATTAGTGTCTAGGAGAACCAGCCGTCAGACTAGTGTCTAGGAGAACCAGCCGTCAGACTAGTGTCTAGGAGAACCAGCCGTCAGATTAGTGTCTAGGAGAACCAGCCGTCAGACTAGTGTCTAGGAGAACCAGCCGTCAGACTAGTGTCTAGGAGAACCAGCCGTCAGACTAGTGTCTAGGAGAACCAGCCGTCAGACTAGTGTCTAGGAGAACCAGCCGTCAGACTAGTGTCTAGGAGAACCAGCCGTCAGACTAGTGTCTAGGAGAACCAGCCGTCAGGCTAGTGTCTAGGAGAACCAGCCGTCAGACTAGTGTCTAGGAGAACCAGCCGTCAGACTAGTGTCTAGGAGAACCAGCCGTCAGACTAGTGTCTAGGAGAACCAGCCGTCAGGCTAGTGTCTAGGAGAACCAGACGTCAGACTAGTGTGTAGATCTCCTGGTATCACAGGGGCCTACTGTAGGGTTGAGGTAGTGAGGTAGTGTGTAGGGTACATACCTCTCCTGGTATCACAGGGGCCTACTGTAGGGTTGAGGAAGTGAGGTAGGGTACATACCTCTCCTGGTATCACAGGGGCCTACCGTAGGGTTGGGGTAGTGAGGTAGGGTACATACCTCTCCTGGTATCACAGGGGCCTACTGTAGGGTTGAGGTAGTGAGGTAGTGTGTAGGGTACATACCTCTCCTGGTATCAAAGGGGCCTACTGTAGGGTTGAGGAAGTGAGGTAGTGAGGTAGTGTGTAGGGTACATACCTCTCCTGGTATCACAGGGGCCTACTGTAGGGTTGAGGTAGTGAGGTAGTGTGTAGGGTACATACCTCTCCTGGTATCACAGGGGCCTACTGTAGGGTTGAGGTAGTGAGGTAGTGTGTAGGGTACATACCTCTCCTGGTATCACAGGGGCCTACTGTAGGGTTGAGGTAGTGAGGTAGGGTACACACCTCTCCTGGTATCACAGGGGCCTACTGTAGGGTTGAGGTAGTGAGGTAGTGTGTAGGGTACATACCCCTCCTAGTATCACAGGGGCCTACTGTAGGGTTGAGGTAGTGGGGTAGTGTGTAGGGTACATACCTCTCCTGGTATCACAGGGGCCTACTGTAGGGTTGAGGTAGTGAGGTAGTGTGTAGGGTACATACCTCTCCTGGTATCACAGGGGCCTACTGTAGGGTTGAGGTAGTGAGGTAGGGTACACACCTCTCCTGGTATCACAGGGGCCTACTGTAGGGTTGAGGTAGTGAGGTAGTGTGTAGGGTACATACCTCTCCTGGTATCACAGGGGCCTACTGTAGGGTTGAGGTAGTGAGGTAGTGTGTAGGGTACATACCTCTCCTGGTATCACAGGGGCCTACTGTAGGGTTGAGGTAGTGAGGTAGTGTGTAGGGTACATACCCTTCCTGGTATCACAGGGGCCTACTGTAGGGTTGAGGTAGTGTGTAGGGTACATACCCCTCCTGGTATCACAGGGGCCTACTGTAGGGTTGAGGTAGTGAGGTAGTGTGTAGGGTACATACCTCTCCTGGTATCACAGGGGCCTACTGTAGGGTTGAGGTAGTGAGGTAGTGTGTAGGGTACATACCTCTCCTGGTATCACAGTGGCCTACTGTAGGGTTGAGGTAGTGAGGTAGTGTGTAGGGTACATACCTCTCCTGGTATCACAGGGGCCTACTGTAGGGTTGAGGTAGTGTGTAGGGTACATACCCCTCCTGGTATCACAGGGGCCTACTGTAGGGTTGAGGTAGTGAGGTAGTGTGTAGGGTACATACCTCTCCTGGTATCACAGGGGCCTACTGTAGGGTTGAGGTAGTGAGGTAGTGTGTAGGGTACATACCTCTCCTGGTATCACAGTGGCCTACTGTAGGGTTGAGGTAGTGAGGTAGTGTGTAGGGTACATACCTCTCCTGGTATCACAGGGGCCTACTGTAGGGTTGAGGTAGTGAGGTAGTGTGTAGGGTACATACCTCTCCTGGTATCACAGGGGCCTACTGTAGGGTTGACGTAGTGTGTAGGGTACATACCTCTCCTGGTATCACAGGGGCCTACTGTAGGGTTGAGGTAGTGTGTAGGGTACATACCCCTCCTGGTATCACAGGGGCCTACTGTAGGGTTGAGGTAGTGCGTAGGGTACATACCTCTCCTGGTATCACAGGGGCCTACTGTAGGGTTGAGGTAGTGTGTAGGGTACGTACCTCTCCTGGTATCACAGGGGCCTACTGTAGGGTTGAGGTAGTGTGTAGGGTACATACCTCTCCTGGTATCACAGGGGCCTACTGTAGGGTTGAGGTAGTGAGGTAGTGTGTAGGGTACATACCTCTCCTGGTATCACAGGGCCCTACTGTAGGGTTGAGGTAGTGTGTAGGGTACATACCTCTCCTGGTATCACAGGGGCCTACTGTAGGGTTGAGGTAGTGTGTAGGGTACATACCCCTCCTGGTATCACAGGGGTCTACTGTAGGGTTGAGGTAGTGAGGTAGGGTACATACCTCTCCTGGTATCACAGGGGCCTACTGTAGGGTTGAGGGAGTGTGTAGGGTACATACCTCTCCTGGTATCACAGGGGCCTACTTTAGGGTTGAGGTAGTGAGGTAGTGAGGTAGGGTACATACCTCTCCTGGTATCACAGGGGCCTACTGTAGGGTTGAGGTAGTGTGTAGGGTACATACCTCTCCTGGTATCACAGGGGCCTACTGTAGGGTTGAGGTAGTGTGTAGGGTACATACCTAGGGTACATACCTCTCCTGGTATCACAGGGGCCTACTGTAGGGTTGAGGTAGTGAGGTAGTGTGTAGGGTACATACCTCTCCTGGTATCACAGTGGCCTACTGTAGGGTTGAGGTAGTGAGGTAGTGTGTAGGGTACATACCTCTCCTGGTATCACAGGGGCCTACTGTAGGGTTGAGGTAGTGAGGTAGTGTGTAGGGTACATACCTCTCCTGGTATCACAGGGGCCTACTGTAGGGTTGACGTAGTGTGTAGGGTACATACCTCTCCTGGTATCACAGGGGCCTACTGTAGGGTTGAGGTAGTGTGTAGGGTACATACCCCTCCTGGTATCACAGGGGCCTACTGTAGGGTTGAGGTAGTGCGTAGGGTACATACCTCTCCTGGTATCACAGGGGCCTACTGTAGGGTTGAGGTAGTGAGGTAGTGTGTAGGGTACATACCTCTCCTGGTATCACAGGGGCCTACTGTAGGGTTGAGGTAGTGTGTAGGGTACATACCTCTCCTGGTATCACAGGGGCCTACTGTAGGGTTGAGGTAGTGAGGTAGTGAGGTAGGGTACATACCTCTCCTGGTATCACAGGGGCCTACTGTAGGGTTGAGGTAGTGTGTAGGGTACATACCTCTCCTGGTATCACAGGGGCCTACTGTAGGGTTGAGGTAGTGTGTAGGGTACATACCTAGGGTACATACCTCTCCTGGTATCACAGGGGCCTACTGTAGGGTTGAGGTAGTGAGGTAGTGTGTAGGGTACATACCTCTCCTGGTATCACAGGGGCCTACTGTAGGGTTGAGGTAGTGAGGTAGGGTACACACCTCTCCTGGTATCACAGGGGCCTACTGTAGGGTTGAGGTAGTGAGGTAGTGTATAGGGTACATACCTCTCCTGGTATCACAGGGGCCTACTGTAGGGTTGAGGTAGTGAGGTAGTGTGTAGGGTACATACCTCTCCTGGTATCACAGGGGCCTACTGTAGGGTTGAGGTAGTGAGGTAGTGTGTAGGGTACATACCTCTCCTGGTATCACAGGGGCCTACTGTAGGGTGGAGGTAGTGAGGTAGTGTGTAGGGTACATACCTCTCCTGGTATCACAGGGGCCTACTGTAGGGTTGAGGTAGTGAGGTAGTGTGTAGGGTACATACCTCTCCTGGTATCACAGGGGCCTACTGTAGGGTGGAGGTAGTGAGGTAGTGTGTAGGGTACATACCTCTCCTGGTATCACAGGGGCCTACTGTAGGGTGGAGGTAGTGAGGTAGTGTGTAGGGTACATACCTCTCCTGGTATCACAGGGGCCTACTGTAGGGTTGAGGTAGTGAGGTAGTGTGTAGGGTACATACCTCTCCTGGTATCACAGGGGCCTACTGTAGGGTGGAGGTAGTGAGGTAGTGTGTAGGGTACATACCTCTCCTGGTATCACAGGGGCCTACTGTAGGGTGGAGGTAGTGAGGTAGTGTGTAGGGTACATACCTCTCCTGGTATCACAGGGGCCTACTGTAGGGTTGAGGTAGTGTGTAGGGTACATACCTCTCCTGGTATCACAGGGGCCTACTGTAGGGTTGAGGTAGTGAGGTAGTGTGTAGGGTACATACCTCTCCTGGTATCACAGGGGCCTACTGTAGGGTTGAGGTAGTGTGTAGGGTACATACCTCTCCTGGTATCACAGGGGCCTACTGTAGGGTTGAGGTAGTGAGGTAGTGTGTAGGGTACATACCTCTCCTGGTATCACAGGGGCCTACTGTAGGGTGGAGGTAGTGAGGTAGTGTGTAGGGTACATACCTCTCCTGGTATCACAGGGGCCTACTGTAGGGTGGAGGTAGTGAGGTAGTGTGTAGGGTACATACCTCTCCTGGTATCACAGGGGCCTACTGTAGGGTTGAGGTAGTGTGTAGGGTACATACCTCTCCTGGTATCACAGGGGCCTACTGTAGGGTTGAGGTAGTGAGGTAGTGTGTAGGGTACATACCTCTCCTGGTATCACAGGGGCCTACTGTAGGGTTGAGGTAGTGTGTAGGGTACATACCTCTCCTGGTATCACAGGGGCCTACTGTAGGGTTGAGGTAGTGAGGTAGTGTGTAGGGTACATACCTCTCCTGGTATCACAGGGGCCTACTGTAGGGTTGAGGTAGTGTGTAGGGTACATACCTCTCCTGGTATCACAGGGGCCTACTGTAGGGTTGAGGTGTTCAACTGGTTTAATGACCACTTGGACCAGTTTGGCTGCTTGCATGTACTGATACATACGCTTGAAGGTCCTCTCACTGATACTCTGCAGAGAGAAAACACACTGCTGATACACACTGTCCTGATACACACTGTCCTGATACACACTCTCTAACCTCACACTGTCCTGATACACACTCTCTAACCTCACACTGTCCTGATACACACTCTCTAACCTCACACTGTCCTGATACACACTGCTGATACACACTCTCTAACCTCACACTGTCCTGATACACACTGCTGATACACACTCTCTAACCACACACTGTCCTGATACACACTGTCCTGATACACACTCTCTAACCTCACACTGTCCTGATACACACTCTCTAACCACACACTGTCCTGATACACACTCTCTAACCACACACTGTCCTGATACACACTCTCTAACCACACACTGTCCTGATACACACTCTCTAACCTCACACTGCCCTGATACACACTGCTGATACACACTCTCTAACCACACACTGCTGATACACACTGTCCTGATACACACTCTCTAACCACACACTGTCCTGATACACACTCTCTAACCTCACACTGCTGATACACACTCTCTAACCTCACACTATCCTGATACACACTCTCTAACCTCACACTGCTGATACACACTGTCCTGATACACACTCTAACCACACACTGCTGATACACACTCTCTAACCTCACACTGTCCTGATACACACTCTCAAACCTCACACTGCTGATACACACTCTCTAACCACACACTGCTGATACACACTCTCTAACCTCACACTGCTGATACACACTCTCTAACCTCACACTGTCCTGATACAAACTGCTGATACACACTCTCTAACCTCACACTGCTGATACACACTCTCTAACCTCACACTGCTGATACACACTCTCTAACCACACACTGCTGATACACACTCTCTAACCTCACACTGTCCTGATACACACTGCTGATAAACACTCTCTAACCACACACTGCTGATACACACTGTCCTGATACACACTCTCTAACCTCACACTGCCCTGATACACACTGCTGATACACACTCTCTAACCACACACTGCTGATACACACTGTCCTGATACACACTCTCTAACCACACACTGTCCTGATACACACTGCTGATACACACTCTCTAACCTCACACTGCTGATACACACTCTCTAACCTCACACTATCCTGATACACACTGCTGATACACACTCTCTAACCTCACACTGCTGATACACACTGTCCTGATACACACACTCTAACCTCACACTGTCCTGATACACACTCTCAAACCTCACACTGCTGATACACACTCTCTAACCACACACTGCTGATACACACTCTCTAACCTCACACTGCTGATACACACTCTCTAACCTCACACTGCTGATACACACTATTTAACCTCACACTGCTGATACACACTATTTAACCACACACTGCTGATACACACTGCTGATACACACTCTCTAACCTCACACTGCTGATACACACTATTTAACCTCACACTGCTGATACACACTATTTAACCTCACACTGCTGATACACACTAACCACACACTGCATGTCCTGGTACACTCTCTATCCACACACTGCATGTCCTGGTACACACTCTAAACCACACACTGCATGTCCTGGTACACTCTCTAACCACACACTGCATGTCCTGGTACACTCTCTATCCACACACTGCATGTCCTGGTTCACTCTCTATCCACACACTGCTGATACTCTCTATCCACACACTGCATGTCCTGGTACACATGCATACAAGGTCCGCTCAACGATGCAATGTTGACTGGAACACAGAGGTCTCACCAGTTGGTCTCGTAGTGTGATCATGGAGGCTGTGTGGTTGGGCGCCTCTGACAGGAGGTTAGAGGTCAACTCCATCAGGATATCATACTTACTACGCCTGGAGAGACAGAGAGAGACCCGACCAAATCATGAGAAAACAAAAAGATAATTACTTGACACATTGGAAAGAATTAACAAAAAACAGAGCACACTAGAATGCTATTTGGCCCTAAACAGAGAATACACAGTGGCAGAATACCTGACCACTGTGACTGACCCAAACTTAAGGAAGGCTTTGACTATGTACAGACTCAGTGAGCATAGCCTTGCTATTGAGAAAGGCCGCCGAAGGCAGACCTGGCTCTCAAGAGAAGACAGGCTATGTGCTCACTGCCCACAAAATGAGGTGGAAACTGAGCTGCACTTCCTAACCTCCTGCCCAATGTATGACCATATTAGAGACACATATTTCCCTCAGATTACACAGACCCACAAAGAATTCGAAAAACAAACCCGATTTTGATAAACTCCCATATCTACTGGGTGAAATTCCACAGTGTGCCATCACAGCAACAAGATGTGTGACCTGTTGCCACGAGAAAAAGGCAACCAGTGAAGAACACACACCATGGTTAATACTAGAGGTCGACCGATTAATCGGAATGGCCGATTAATTAGGGCCGATTTCAAGTTTTCATAACAATCGGAAAACTGTATTTTTGGACACTGATTTTGGGCTAATTTTTTTTTTTTACACCTTTATTTAACTAAGCAAGTCAGTTAAGAACACATTCTTATTTTCAATGCCGGCCTACCGAGGAACGGTGGGTTAACTGCTTTGTTCAGGGGCAGAACGACAGATTTATAACCTTGTCAGCTCAGGGGATCCAATCTTGCAACCTTACGGTTAACTAGTCCAACGCTCTAACCGCCTGCCTTACATTGCACTCCACGAGGAGCCTGCTAACTACCTGTTACGCGAGTGCAGCAAGAAGCCAAGGTAAATTGCTAGCTAGCATTAAACTTATCTTATAAAAAACAATCAATCAATCATAATCACTAGTTAACTACACATGGTTGATGATATTACTAGTTTATTTACTAGCATGTCCTGCGTTGAATATAATCGATGCAGTGCGCATTCGCGAAAAAACAGTCGTTGCTCCAATGTGTACCTAACCATAAACATCAATGCCTTTCTTAAAATCAATACACAAGTATATATTTTTAAACCTGCATATACCTGCGAACATGAATTTCTTTTAACTAGGGAAATGGTGTCACTTCTCTTGCACGCAGAGTCAGGGTATATGCAGCAGTTTGGGCCGCCTGGCTCGTTGTGAACTAATTTGACAGAATTTTACGTAATTATGACATAACATGGAAGGTTGTGCAATGTAAGAGCAATATTTAGACTGATGGATGCCACCCGTTAGATAAAATACGGAACGGTTCCGTATTTCACTGAAAGAATAACCGTTTTGTTTTCGAGATGATAGTTTCCGGAATCGACCATATTAATGACCTAAGGCTTGTATTTCTGTGTGTTATTACGTTATAATTAAGTCTATGATTTGATAGAGCAGTATGACTGAGCGGTGGTAGGCACCAGCAGGCTTGTAGCATTCATTCAAACAGCACTTTTGTGCGTTTTGCCATCAGCTCTTCGCAGTGCTTCAAGCATTGAGCTGTTTATGACTTCAAGCCTATCAACTCCCGAGATTAGGCTGGTGTAACCGATGTGAAATGGCTAGCTAGTTAGCTGGGTGTGCGCTAACAGCGTTTCAAACCTCACTCTGAGACTTGGAGTAGTTATTCCCCTTGCTCTGCATGGGTAACGCTGCTTCGAGGGTGGCTGTTGTCGATGTGTTCCTGGTTCGAGCCCAGGTAGGGGCGAGGAGAGGGACGGAAGCTATACTGTTACACAGGCAATACTAAAGCGCCTATAAGAACATCCAATAGTCAAAGGTATATGAAATACAAATCGCAGACAGAGAAATAGTCCTATAATTCCTATAATAACTACAACCTAAAACTTCTTACCTGGGAATATTGAAGACTCCTGTTAAAAGGAACCAGCAGCTTTCGTATGTTCTGAGCAAGGAACTGAAACGTTAGCTTTCTTACATGGCACATATTGCACTTTTACTTTCTTCCCCAACACTTTGTTTTTGCATTATTTAAACCAAATTGAACATTTACTTATTTGAGGCTAAATTGATTTTATTGATGTATTATATCAAGTTAAAATGAGTGTTCATTCAGTATTGTTGTAATTGTCATTATTACAAATATATAAAAGTAAAAAATGTAAATTAAAATCGGCCGATTAATCGGTTGTCATGGCGTTGGCCTGGGGGTTGGTTTATGACAGTCATAAATACCTCTTCCCCCCCTTTTTCCTCTCTCTACCCTACTGATGTTACATTTGCAAACCTCTTGGTTAACATAGAGATTCTGGGAACATCAGTAGGTGGGGGGAAATTAACTATATTCTGGTAATCCGACCAATGGAACATATGCGGTGGTACTTAATGAATATGATGTCGGTTCGGTTGTCATCTGAGACATTCTCATCAATGATCAGATGACATAAACTCTACAGTGGAAAGTCTACACATCAGAGTTATCGGATTCACATGGAATTGTTGTTCAATTTAAATGTTTGAATATGAAATTATTCGTGATGGGATGAAATGTGATTTTAGCTTCTAAAATGTGAGATTTGGGTTTTCAGTTAATTACAGTTAATTACTCTGCTCAATGTGAAGGGACATGGGCTATAAATCTTTTCAAACACGCCCTCCTCTCCCTTCCTATATAAGCCCTTGACGACAAAGTAACCTCCTGTTCCGATGACGTGAGGACGACGGTCCAATGTCAGAATGGTTCAGATAATAACTACAGAATGAAGCCAACATCAGCGTGAGCTTTGGTTGCGAATGGTATGAACTTTGAACTCTTATTCACTACAGAAGTGATACCTCCTAGCCGTTGAGTTAGCAACAGCAGATGCAAACGAGGGCTAGGAATCAACAGACAGAGTATCCAGTCTATCACCCAACGACGTTACTACAACGTATCTAATTGACAACCAGAGACATTCTTCAAAGGACTCGGTTGGGCAACACGGCCTTCCATCTACCACCAACCTACCGAAGCGCAGCTCAGAGTAAATATTTATTGCATTTTCCTGTTCCAAATGGATGGTAATTTAGAATGCATAAGATACTGTATTTACGATAGCACAGCTTCTACCTTTGTTCCTCAGTCTTCCCGCTCTTTCACTCAAACCCAGCCCCTTTTCTTTTGTGTAACCAGCTGTCATATCTGTTCCGCCCGCTAGGGACGTTTTCCTTCATGACGTAATTTGTAATCAAGGTATGATTTAATTATGTGCTTGTGTAATTCTGTGTGATTAGTTAGGTATTTAGTAAATAAATAATTCAACCCAATTTTGTATTGCCGATTCAACTTGTGAGCCAGGGTTCGTGCAGATAACCAAGAATTTACAACTTTCAGATGAGACTGAATTAAGATAACGATTAATATTGACAGCTATTGATGTAAAATATTACTAGGTCTTTAAGAGTTTATTCAGAAGTTAACAGCTCTATAAATATTATATTGTGGTGCCCCGACTCTCTAGTTAATTACATTTACATGATTAGCCCAATCAGGTAATATTAATTACGGAGAAGTTACTTTATAGAATAGCATGTCATATCACTTAATCCGGCATAGCCAAAGACACGACATCGATATCGGCTTTTTTTTGGTCCTCCGAATAATCGGTATCGCCGTTGAAAAATCATAAATCGGTCGACCTCTAGTAAATACAATCCATATTTAATGTTTATTTATTTTCCCTTTTGTACTTTAACCATTTGTACATCATTATGCCATTTGAAATGTCTTTATTCTTTTGGAACTTCTGTGAGTTTAATGTTTACAGTTAATAAACAAAAGTGAAATAAAACAATAAAAATTATCGACTTCACTTGCTTTGGAAATGTAAACATGTGTTTTCCATGCCAATATAGTCCCTCGAATTGAATCAGGTTAGAGAGTGAATCAGGGTTAGAATTGAATCAGGTTAGAGAGTGAATCAGGTTTAGAATTGAATCAGGTTAGAGAGTGAATCAGGGTTAGAATTGAATCAGGTTAGAGAGTGAATCAGGGTTAGAATTGAATCAGGTTAGAGAGTGAATCAGGGTTAGAATTGAATCAGGTTAGAGAGTGAATCAGGTTTAGAACTGAATCAGGTTAGAGAGTGAATCAGGTTTAGAACTGAATCAGGTTAGAGTGAATCAGGTTTAGAACTGAATCAGGTTTAGAATTGAATCAGGTTAGAGAGTGAATCAGGTTAGAGAGTGAATCAGGTTTAGAACTGAATCAGGTTAGAGAGTGAATCAGGTTTAGAACTGAATCAGGTTAGAGAGTGAATCAGGTTTAGAACTGAATCAGGTTTAGAACTGAATCAGGTTAGAGTGAATCAGGTTTAGAATTGAATCAGGTTAGAGTGAATCAGGTTTAGAACTGAATCAGGTTAGAGTGAATCAGGTTTAGAACTGAATCAGGTTAGAGAGTGAATCAAATTTAGAACTGAATCGGGTTAGAGAGTGAATCAGGTTTAGAACTGAATCAGGTTAGAGAGTGAATCAGGTTTAGAACTGAATCAGGTTTAGAACTGAATCAGGTTTAGAACTGAATCAGGTTAGAGAGTGTGTACTGACCGGTCTACGTGGAAGCGTTTGAGCAGGAGCAGTATGGAGTGTTGCTGTGCTCCGCTGGCCAGTCTGAGGACATGAGACTGCATGGTGATCAGATCATTCTGTGTCAGAGACTTCCTCAAGTAGTGCATCTTCCTCGGGTCCGTCCTGCACCAATCACAACGCAGCTTATTACATAGTGTGACCAATCAGAACAGACAATAAGTGGTATTCCAGCAACTTTGCAGAGATGAGAAAGTGACAGAGAGCATGCTGGTACATAAACACCAAAGAGGTAGAGGAGATCACTGTGGTTTTCCTGTCAAGCCAGCTACTTGAATGAGCAGGAGTGCAGGTCTCTCAGTAGCTAAAGAGGTAGAGATGTGTTTTCCTACTTGAATGAGCAGGAGTGCAGGTCTCTCTGTAGCTCTCCCTGCCAGCGGGCCCTCCCCACCCTCTCCAGGATACAGTATGAGTGGTCAGTCAGCTTCAAGTCCGGGTCTCCTCCGTCACCTATTAACACCCTGAACCTTAACCTCTGGGAGGCCACCATTACCAGCTTCCTCCCCCACCTGGAGGAGGAGAGGTCATCATGGGTTAAGTGTTGTTTTAGGACCATTCTGAGTATCTACCTGACTAGTTGATGACAAGTTGTGGATTGATTCTACCTGGAGGAGAGGTTATCAGTTGGGTCTATGACTTTCTGTAGTCGGGCCAGCTAATGTAATGTTAACAGCCGGTCCCATATCACTCCCTCCCCCTTGGCCCTAAACCCTTGATGTAACATGCTGACCACACAGCTCACGTCGCAAAATACATTTAAACTCGTTATTCAATTATTGCACCAACACTGCTCGCGCACCAACCAGCGTTGCCAAGCGCTGAAATAGAAGTCATTTCTATTTGTGACGCTGAAACCTAAACGTGCACCACCGTTTACAACACCACCCGTACACCACCGTTTACAACACCAACGTACACCACCATTTACAACACCACCCGTACACCACCGTGCACCACCATTTACAACACCACCGTTTACAACACCACCGTTTACAACACCACCGTTTACAACACCACCGTTTACAACACCACCGTGCACCACCGTTTACAACACCACCGTTTACAACACCACCGTTTACAACACCACTGTTTACAACACCACCGTTTACAACACCACCGTTTACAACACCACTGTTTACAACACCACCGTTTACAACACCAACGTTTACAACACCACCGTTTACAACACCAACGTTTACAGCACCACCGTTTACAACACCACCGTTTACAACACCACCGTTTACAACACCAACGTTTACAACACCAACGTACACCACCATTTACAACACCACCCGTACACCACCGTTTACAACACCACCGTTTACAACACCACCGTTTACACCACCACCATTTACAACACCACCATTTAAAACACCACCGTTTACAACACCAACGTACACCAGCCAGGGAGAGGTGGAGAGGTGGAGAGGTGGAGGAATTGGGACCAGCTAGATATGAATGTGTTAGAGATATCTTTTTTATTTTACCTTTATTTAACTAGGCAAGTCAGTTAAGAACAAATTCTTATTTTCAATGACGGCCTAGGAACAGTGGGTTAACTGCCTGTTCAGGGGCAGAACGACCTTGTCAGCTCGGGGATTTGAACTTACAACCTTCCGGTTACTACTCCAACCACTAGGCTACCCTGCCGCCCCATCTTGAATTCTCACACACACACACACACACACACACACACACACACACCTTTTGAAGGCGTCCTCTACCGTTACACACGGCATCAGGTTGGTGGTGCGGATGATTGGGGTGACGTTTCTCCTCTCGTTGAAGAAGACACACGAGCCCTGGATTCCACTCTTATCCTCCAATAAGATCTGGACAGGGTAGGAGTCCACTCTGTCCCAATGGGATGCTTCCTGAATCCCCGTGTCTGGATCTATGTCTGCAAATCTGAAGAACAGACATACGGCATGGAGAGGGATAGTGGCGTTGGCAACTTGCACGCAGCTAGTTGAACATTTGGCACTAGATATTTAGCCAACAAGGTTAGTTAACTAGTTAGTAGTGTCAGCTTTGGTGACACTACTAACTGAATGATTTTACTAGCTAGTTAGATATTTTGTTTCAAATTCATAGGCTATCAAACAAACAATGCCATAACGCTACAAATGTACGACATCGGGAAAATGTATAGCAGGACTGATGTTGGGAACTGGGAAATCCAAGTTCAAAACAAATTTTCGCACTTGGAGCTAGTTTTTTTCTCTCCAATTTCTAATTTGTTTTGAACGCACTGAAGTAGCTAGACAAGTGACGTAGTAGCTAGACAAGCTAGAGATCACGCCGACAGTGTCAATGCATTTTGGTCGACCAGAAGAAGTACATTCGTTCCAATGGAACGTTGCGTTTGCCTTGCAACATAGCGTTGCAGAGCGTTCTGTGTGGTACGTACGTTGGATTTATCTAAAGTGTGCGTCAAACTGTACGCGTAGACGGCTTGACAGAATTGGTAGCATTAGGTAAATGTTGAACTTTTGTTGCACACATATCCAGATGATGCTCCGTCCCATTTTTTCGTACTGACACTGTACGTGTGATCAATAAGACAACTCCAACCTACCGGTCGACGAGCACGACATCCGCTCTCTCTTGCGGCAGCTCGTAGAAGTCGACTTCGTGGTTCGAGACCAAGGATTTCCAAATGAACTCTTTAGTACACGGGTCTAGATTCCGTGGGAAAGCGGGGTTCCTCTTTTCCAACCGAATCCACAGAGAGAGGATAGTAACCCCGTCCAGTCCCTCCAACGCCACTTCGTCCATTACTATGTCTAGCGGATCCATGTCTAGCAAACTACCGTTAGCTCACTAGCTCCGCTGCAAATTCGTAACTCAAACTTTAAAAAAATGACCAACTACTACTGTACGTCTCGATATGCATTCAAAGCATCTGCATTGTATCCTCTTTAATTAAAACCGCTAAATTAAACGTTAAATCAAGCACAATTCACGCAGAAATGTATGTTTTCTTTGGAAGCTGACGTTCCAACTGTGTTCCTATCGTGACGTTGCACGTGTAAACTTTGACCTTGTGTTGTACGTCATTCCGCGTCACTCGAACCGTCAAGTTTCCCGGAGGACATTTCCCAATGTTCCACAAGATGGCGTCCTACTCACATTTACCTGTAAACATCAAAACGGAAACTGAATAGTCATCCTCACAACAATTCATTGAGGGCAATAAACTGGAATCAACAAACGTTATTGCATCCAACTCCTGATATTAAAGGGCTGAGCCAGGGTCGTTACAATATGTTGCGGAATAGCTCGGGACTGTCCTTAAAGTGAAGGGAACAAATATGAGGATTGCCTGCATACATTACGGGATTTTAAATCCTGGACATAAAAGCATGTTCAATAGGAACTGTGCCTAGGAATAGGGCCCTAGATTGGTACCTTTTGCAGACTATGTATAGATTGGTAGTAGGGATGCACCGATATTACATTTTTGGCCGATACTGAAATCCAATATTTTCCTTACCAAAAACCCGATACCGATATAAAAAAATGTTAGCTGCCTTTTCAGCATTCTAGTAGTTAAATGGTTTACACACAGCAAAAAGTAATTTTTTAGGGCATTTAAGCATGTCCCCATTACCAGTAAAACATTATCAAAACCTATTTCTTTCACTTACATGCTGTGCTGTTTTCTTCAGTCATTTCATTCTCAACCAGGATTTCATCATGTCACTGTGTCTGTTTCCATGTTATCCAGCTGTGTATGTATGTAACATTTCACGTAAACCCTGTTTCCTGTCTGCATCGAAGTAGTGGTCCTTGTACCTAGCATCGAGCATGGTGGCGGCACAGTAAAGAGGCTCAGAGAGAATGCCACCGAATCGCTTGTTCACAGCCTAAAGTACTTTTCCAAGTTAACCCCACGGTCTGTGTCGGCAGTTTTGTTGAGCAGACGCTCCAATGCCGTGACAGAGGGCATCACGTCTGCTGCAGACGCTCCAATGCCATGACAGAGGGCATCACGTCTGCTGCAGACGCTCCAATGCCATGACAGAGGGCATCACGTCTGCTGCAGACGCTCCAATGCCATGACAGAGGGCATCACGTCTGCTGTAGACGCTCCAATGCCATGACAGAGGGCATCACGTCTGCTGCAGACGCTCCAATGCCATGACAGAGGGCATCACGTCTGCTGTAGACGCTCCAATGCCATGACAGAGGGCATCACGTCTGCTGCAGACGCTCCAATGCCATGACAGAGGGCATCACGTCTGCTGTAGACGCTCCAATGCCATGACAGAGGGCATCACGTCTGCTGTAGACGCTCCAATGCCATGACAGAGGGCATCACGTCTGCTGCAGACACAGGTGATGAGCTTATTTCTCCAGTCAGTTGTTTGCATGGCGCTAGGAGGGTGTTCATGTTTCAAACATCTTCTCAAATGACATTAAAATGGCAGCAGCGGTATGAGAACCAGCACATTCTTGAGCAAAACAGCTTTCCTCAGTAGGAAATCCTCATCGACCCGCTGTGCTGTCAGACTCAGCATGCTCATGGGGCTGACATTGCTGGTCCAAATGTCAGTCGTGAAGCTAATAGCAGTAAAGCCCGTAGCAAGTAGCTCATGGATGTGCGTTTCAACAATACTGAGTAACTCCGGTAGGGCAACATCTGAAAAAAAATTGTGCCAACTTAGTAGTGTGTACATACTGGGGCTCGAGGTGCTCGACCAATCGGCTGAAAGCCAACATCATCCACGACAGAGAACAGTTGATTGTCAAGGACAATGAATTACATTATCTTGGCGTTAATGGATTTCGCCTTTGAGTCGTCTCGCTGAAATGTTCTAACTTTCTCAAATGACTGCTGGACTTGTTGACTGCTGGACTCGTTGACTGCTGGACTCGTTGACTGCTGGACTCGTTGACTGCTCGATCCACACAGCAGACATTGTGGGTTAGGAATGCTGTGTTGTACGTGTAGCGGTATAATTTGTGGCGTCGTTACATCATCTACCTACGTTATATTGGTATTAGCGTTAAACTAGACATCGGGCCGATGCCTATGTTGCCATTTTTAGCCAATCCCGGCCGATTCCGATATGCTTACCGATATATCTTCCCTAATTGATACCTTTAGCAGACTCCATGTATAGATTGTGCTTCCCTAATTGATACCTTTAGCAGACTCCATGTACAGATTGGTAGAAGTGACTCGCCAGAAGCAGTGTGTTTAGGTTTTCTAGAGCGTCAATAGATCCTTTTCACATAAATCCTGACGGCCCTCGTCGACAACAGAATGATGCTCTACGACTCCATCAACAAGGACAGGGGTCATGTTTCATTCAATGTATTTATTGACGAAGTACCTTTTTAAAAAGAACTGTACAAGTGAATCCAGCAATCTGTGTCGTCTGTAGTTTATAAACCTCAGAGACTAGCTGGCGGGCAGCGGGCTGACGACTAAAAACATAGGAAATATGACAATGTACATATTTACATAGTGAAGAGCTCGTCTAGACCGACACAGCGTAATTGTTGGTTGAAAATAATAAACGAAAATGACAGTGATTTAAACAGCACCTAGAGGCTAATGCATGTAATGACAGGTTATGACAATCAGTGATTTGAGTTAGGATGGGATTAAAAAGGCACACACCCAGGATACACCCCCCCCCACCCAGGATACCCCCCCCCCACCCCCACCCAAGATACACCCCCACCCAGGATACACCACACCCCCCCCCCCCCCCCCCCCCCCCACCCAGGATACACACCACCCCCCCAATACTTCCAATAGCACAGCATTAAAATACCATTCAGAAGGGGCAATGTAGTTTACAACTAAAATCAGGTATAATCCAACGTATAATCGTAAAATATATTTTATATAAAATGAGAACATGCTTGCCGATTTATTGGACAGATATTGTCGCATGAAACAACATTTTCTCATCTAAAACGTTATAATTCAGAGGGGGAGATAGTGGGACCACCATCTTGAATTTAGTGGGTCACCATCTTGGATTTAGAGTGGGACCACCATCTTGAATTTAGAGTGGGTCACCATCTTGGATTTAGAGTGGGACCACCATCTTGGATTTATAGTGGGTCACCATCTTGGATTTAGAGTGGGTCACCATCTTGGATTTAGAGTGGGTCACCATCTTGGATTTAGAGTGGGTCACCATCTTGGATTTAGAGTGGGTCACCATCTTGGATTTAGAGTGGGTCACCATCTTGGATTTAGAGTGGGTCACCATCTTGGATTTAGAGTGGGTCACCATCTTGGATTTATAGTGGGTCACCATCTTGGATTTAGAGTGGGTCACCATCTTGGATTTAGAGTGGGTCACCATCTTGGATTTAGAGTGGGTCACCATCTTGGATTTTTTGGGGATGAACTTTTCCTATTGTTTATTTACCCTCTTCGACCAGATCTGAGTACAAGTCACCTTCAGGCACTGTTTCTCCAGAAGTTGATTTAAAACCCAATACATTTAACTCCACATTATAGATTGGACGATTGAGGGAAATTGGGATAACTAAGTTAATTTCTGCCATACAGACAGATACACAATAAAACAAGATATTTCACAACGGGACTAACTGTACGGACAGAGACAGATGTACAGACAGTGTCCAGACACAGACAGGTTACGAATGTTCTTTGGCTTTACATAGATCCACGCACCGTAGATCAGTTCATTGTAGAAATACAACTTAGTACATAGAACACACACACAGTCCAGGAACCTTGGAGTAAAAAAAAAAAAAAACAGATCCTAAGACAGTTTCCTCTCCGGAGTGACACCTTATTCCCTATATCGCGCACTACCTCTGACCACAGCCCTATGAAACCTGGTGAAAAGTAGTGCACTATATAGGGAATAGGGTGTCACTTGAGACACATCACAGGGTTAGGGGTAAACTGATCCCAGATCTGTGCTCTGCTATGGAGCAGCTTTGATGTGAAACAGATACAGGCCCTGGGTGTCTGAGGGGAGAAGTTGGGGAGAGCTGCAGTACATTAATGATCGACAGACAGTTTTCAAATTCCAAACCGATCCCTAGCCCCCACTCCAAATCTAGGGTGTAGGGGGTTAGGGTTCAACCTAGGGTGTAGGGGGTTAGGGTTCAACCTAGAGTGTAGGGGGTTAGGGTTCAACCTAGAGTGTAGGGGGTTACAACCTAGAGTGTAGGGGGTTCAACCTAGAGTGTAGGGGAGTTCAACCTAGAGTGTATGGGGTTACAACCTAGTGTAGGGGGTTCAACCTAGAGTGTAGGGGGTTCAACCTAGAGTGTATGGGGTTACAACCTAGTGTAGGGGGTTCAACCTAGAGTGTAGGGGGTTCAACCTAGAGTGTAGGGGTTAGGGTTCAACCTAGAGTGTAGGGGTTAGGGTTCAACCTAGAGTGTAGGGGTTAGGGTTCAACCTAGAGTGTAGGGGTTAGGGTTCAACCTAGAGTGTAGGGGGTTCAACCTAGAGTGTAGGGGTTTCAACCTAGAGTGTAGGGGTTGGGGTTTCAACCTAGAGTGTAGGGGTTAGGGTTCAACCTAGAGTGTAGGGGTTAGGGTTCAACCTAGAGTGTAGGGGTTAGGGTTCAACCTAGAGCGTAGGGGGTAGGGTTCAACCTAGAGCGTAGGGGGTTCAACCTAGAGTGTAGGGGGTTTCAACCTAGAGTGTAGGGGTTAGGGTTCAACCTAGAGTGTAGGGGTTAGGGTTCAACCTAGAGTGTAGGGGTTAGGGTTCAACCTAGTGTGTAGGGGTTAGGGTTCAACCTAGTGTGTAGGGGGTTTCAACCTAGAGTGTAGGGGTTAGGGTTCAACCTAGAGTGTAGGGGTTAGGGTTCAACCTAGAGTGTAGGGGGTTTCAACCTAGAGTGTAGGGGGTTCAACCTAGGGTGTAGGGGATAGGGTTCAACCTAGGCTGTAGGGGGTTAGGGTTCAACCTAGGCTGTAGGGGGTTAGGGTTCAACCTAGGCTGTAGGGGGTTAGGGCTGGACATAAGTAAGAAGCTATGTCCCAAAGGGCACCCTATACCCTATATAGTGCACTACTTCTGACCAGAACTCTATGAACCCTGTTCAAACGCATCACACTACATAGGGTGCCCTTTGGGACAAACAGCCAGAGGCAGTTGAACAGGACAATAGACATGAAGCGTCTCCTGGAGATGATGTCTGGACTGCCTGGAAAACAAGATGGCAGCCCTCACAGGACTCAGCCATCTAGCTTTAAAATATACACCTTTACATAGAAAAACACAAGGAGTCCCAAACCACACCCTAACCCCCCCCCACGTAGTGCACTAGCTGGGGAAATGGGGTGTAATTTGGGACAAGCCCAAGCATTGATGGTTTAGAAACACACTGGCAGCATTCCAAAAGGCACCCTATTTCACAGAGTGGACTCCTAACCTATAGGCTCTGGTTAAAAGTAGTGCACTAGAAAGGGAATAGGGTGCCATTAGCCAAAGGCCTCTGGTTAAAAGTAGTGCACTAGAAAGGGAATAGGATGCCATTAGCCAAAGGGCTCTGGTTAAAAGTAGTGCACTAGAAAGGGAATAGGGTGCCATTATCCAAAGGCTTCTGATTAAAAGTAGTGCACTAGAAAGGGAATAGGGTGCCATTAGCCAAAGGCCTCTGGTTAAAAGTAGTGCACTAGAAAGGGAATAGGATGCCATTAGCCAAAGGGCTCTGGTTAAAAGTAGTGCACTAGAAAGGGAATAGGATGCCATTATCCAAAGGCCTCTGGTTAAAAGTAGTGCACTAGAAAGGGAATAGGGTGCCATTTGGGACTCTTCCCCCAGCCTGTACATGTGTTAAAACCTACTAGTACCTGTACATTACCCACCCAGAAACAGCACTAATAACGTCTACAGGTAAACAGACTCCTTCCTCCTTTTATGTCCGTAGGCGTAACGTTGTATCAAAAATATACAGCTGCAGTAAACCGGTTTTTATACAACCGTGTTTGTTTATACAGAATGCTGTGACATCACTAGGTGACATCACGGGATGGAGCGTGAAGGTTCTTTATGATGTCATAATGATGTCTACGTGTTGAGGAGGTGAAAATCCTCACCGTGTCACGCCTCAAACAGCAGCCTATTCCCTATAGTGACCAGGGACCGTAGGGCTTTTATTTTGAAACACAAAAAACACACCGTCTCTCAGCTCCAAATTATTTTAAATTATTCCCAGGCATAATATATAGATATTTGATTGTATACAAATGTAAGCAAGGTTTGAAATTAGTATGTTTTAGTCAAATTCTCTCTTTGTTTGGGCTTGTTGCAGTCCATTTGCATTCCACTAATGATATGTAATTATATTCAGGTCCCCTGACTAGCCACTCAAGAAAATAAAAAAATCCACCTGTGGCTGAATCTAGATGATGATCACTGGGGTCTAGGGTGCTATTTTGGCCGCATAAATCCCCTCTGCCCCCTCAGTGACGAGTCTAGGGACTGAAGGGAGTGAGATTCCGGAATGGAACTCAGCCGTCATCCTGTTCCGAGCACCATGACGTCTCCATAGCAACTTAGCAGCAGCTGGTTCTGGAAGGAGAACAACAACTCTTCCCCCAGAGCAGGACAGGAAGACTGTTTAGAACAGCTTTTCACCCTGTTCATCCCTCCATCCTTCGGTCTCATCCTCCTTTCCGAATGTGTGTTCCTCTATGCTGGAACCAGGAGGCAGTGACATTCTGTACCATTCCATCCTTCTGTCTCACCCACCCCCCCCTCCTCCTCTTCATCCCCCCCCGCCCCTCTTCCAAAAGCACTCTCTCCACCTCCTCTTACCCCCCCCCCCCTGATCCTCCTCTTCCAAAAGTACTCTCTCCACCTCCTCTTTATCCGATTCGGTTCAGTCTTTTCTCTGCGTCATTGTTCCTCCCGGCTCCATTTCCTGTTTCAGTCCACCTTCTCTACCTTACCGATGATCTTCTCCTCGTAGATGGGCAAGACAGCGTCGTCCTCTTTGACTTCTTCAAACACCACGCCGCAGTCAAACTCATCACTCACCTTCTTAAAGTAGAACCTAGAAGACACACACACAATGAGTCAACACACACACAATAAATCAACACACACACACAATAAATCAACACACACACAATAAATCAACACACACAATAAATCAACACACACACAATGAATCAACACACACAATAAATCACACACACAATAAATCAACACACACACAATAAATCAACACACACAATAAATCAACACACACAATAAATCAACACACACAGTGAATCAACACACACACAATAAATCAACACACACACACACAGTGAATCAACACACAGTGAATCAACACACACACACAGTGAATCAACACACACACACACAGTGAATCAACACACACACACTGTGAATCAACACACAAGTAGTGCCCTACGTAGGGAACAGGGTTAGAAGACAGGACTTCATCGTCCACCCTGTTCCCTTCATAGGGCCCATAGGGTTCAGGTCACAAGTAGTGCCCTACGTAGGGGACAGGGTTAGAAGTAGTGCCCTACGTAGGGGACAGGGTTAGAAGTAGTGCCCTACGTAGGGGACAGGGTTAGAAGTAGTGCCCTACTCACCTGTAGAAGCCCTTCTTGGTGAGTAGCTCCTTGAACTGTCCCAGGGTCACCACGCAACCTTTGGCCGTGGTGCGGTAGGGGATTGGCTCACCACAGAAGTAGTACGCCACAGTTACGTTCTCACACTGTGACCCCTGCTTCTTACTGCTTAGAGACTTCTGTCTGGAGGAGAGGAGACAGACAGCACTGCTTAAAGACTTCTGTCTGGAGGAGAGGAGACAGACAGCACTGCTTAAAGACTTCTGTCTGGAGGAGAGGAGAGAGACAGCACTGCTTAAAGACTTCTGTCTGGAGGAGAGGAGAGAGACAGCACTGCTTAAAGACTTCTGTCTGGAGGAGAGGAGGCAGACAGCACTGCTTAAAGACTTCTGTCTGGAGGAGAGGAGAGAGACAGCACTGCTTAAAGACTTCTGTCTGGAGGAGAAGAGACAGACAGCACTGCTTAAAGACTTCTGTCAGGAGGAGAGGAGAGAGCCAGCACTGCTTAAAGACTTCTGTCTGGAGGAGAGGAGAGAGCCAGCACTGCTTAAAGACTTCTGTCTGGAGGAGAGGAGAGAGACAGCACTGCTTAAAGACTTCTGTCTGGAGGAGAGGAGAGAGCCAGCACTGCTTAAAGACTTCTGTCTGGAGGAGAGGAGACAGACAGCACTGCTTAAAGACTTCTGTCTGGAGGAGAGGAGACAGACAGCACTGCTTAAAGACTTCTGTCTGGAGGAGAGGAGACAGACAGCACTGCTTAAAGACTTCTGTCTGGAGGAGAGGAGAGAGACAGCACTGCTTAAAGACTTATGTCTGGAGGAGAGGAGACAGACAGCACTGCTTAAAGACTTCTGTCTGGAGGAGAGGAGACAGACAGCACTGATTAAAGACTTCTGTCTGGAGGAGAGGAGAGAGACAGCACTGCTTAAAGACTTCTGTCTGGAGGAGAGGAGACAGACAGCACTGCCTAAAGACTTCTGTCTGGAGGAGAGGAGACAGACATCACTGCTTAAAGACTTCTGTCTGGAGGAGAGGAGAGAGACAGCACTGCTTAAAGACTTCTGTCTGGAGGAGAGGAGACAGACAGCACTGCTTAAAGACTTCTGTCTGGAGGAGAGGAGACAGACAGCACTGCTTAAAGACTTCTGCCTGGAGGAGAGGAGACAGACAGCACTGCTTAAAGACTTCTGTCTGGAGGAGAGGAGACAGACAGCACTGCTTAAAGACTTCTGTCTGGAGGAGAGGAGACAGACAGCACTGCTTAAAGACTTCTGTCTGGAGGAGAGGAGACAGACAGCACTGCTTAAAGACTTCTGTCTGGAGGAGAGGAGACAGACAGCACTGCTTAAAGACTTCTGTCTGGAGGAGAGGAGACAGACAGCACTGCTTAAAGACTTCTGTCTGGAGGAGAGGAGACAGACAGCACTGCCTAAAGACTTCTGTCTGGAGGAGAGGAGACAGACAGCACTGCTTAAAGACTTCTGTCTGGAGGAGAGGAGACAGACAGCACTGCTTAAAGACTTCTGTCTGGAGGAGAGGAGAGAGACAGCACTGCTTAAAGACTTCTGTCTGGAGGAGAGGAGAGAGACAGCACTGCTTAAAGACTTCTGTCTGGAGGAGAGGAGGCAGACAGCACTGCTTAAAGACTTCTGTCTGGAGGAGAGGAGAGAGACAGCACTGCTTAAAGACTTCTGTCTGGAGGAGAAGAGACAGACAGCACTGCTTAAAGACTTCTGTCTGGAGGAGAAGAGACAGCACTGCTTAAAGACTTCTGTCTGGAGGAGAGGAGAGAGCCAGCACTGCTTAAAGACTTCTGTCTGGAGGAGAGGAGAGAGACAGCACTGCTTAAAGACTTCTGTCTGGAGGAGAGGAGAGAGCCAGCACTGCTTAAAGACTTCTGTCTGGAGGAGAGGAGAGAGCCAGCACTGCTTAAAGACTTCTGTCTGGAGGAGAGGAGAGAGCCAGCACTGCTTAAAGACTTCTGTCTGGAGGAGAGGAGACAGACAGCACTGCTTAAAGACTTCTGTCTGGAGGAGAGGAGACAGACAGCACTGCTTAAAGACTTCTGTCTGGAGGAGAGGAGACAGACATCACTGCTTAAAGACTTCTGTCTGGAGGAGAGGAGAGAGACAGCACTGCTTAAAGACTTCTGTCTGGAGGAGAGGAGACAGACAGCACTGCCTAAAGACTTCTGTCTGGAGGAGAGGAGACAGACATCACTGCTTAAAGACTTCTGTCTGGAGGAGAGGAGAGAGACAGCACTGCTTAAAGACTTCTGTCTGGAGGAGAGGAGAGAGACAGCACTGCTTAAAGACTTCTGTCTGGAGGAGAGGAGACAGACAGCACTGCTTAAAGACTTCTGTCTGGAGGAGAGGAGACAGACAGCACTGCTTAAAGACTTCTGTCTGGAGGAGAGGAGAGAGACAGCACTGCTTAAAGACTTCTGTCTGGAGGAGAGGAGACAGACAGCACTGCTTAAAGACTTCTGTCTGGAGGAGAGGAGACAGACAGCACTGCCTAAAGACTTCTGTCTGGAGGAGAGGAGACAGACATCACTGCTTAAAGACTTCTGTCTGGAGGAGAGGAGAGAGACAGCACTGCTTAAAGACTTCTGTCTGGAGGAGAGGAGAGAGACAGCACTGCTTAAAGACTTCTGTCTGGAGGAGAGGAGACAGACAGCACTGCTTAAAGACTTCTGTCTGGAGGAGAGGAGACAGACAGCACTGCTTAAAGACTTCTGTCTGGAGGAGAGGAGACAGACAGCACTGCTTAAAGACCTCTGTCTGGAGGAGAGGAGAGAGACAGCACTGCTTAAAGACTTCTGTCTGGAGGAGAGGAGACAGACAGCACTGCTTAAAGACTTCTGTCTGGAGGAGAGGAGACAGACAGCACTGCTTAAAGACTTCTGTCTGGAGGAGAGGAGAGAGACAGCACTGCTTAAAGACTTCTGTCTGGAGGAGAGGAGAGAGACAGCACTGCCTAAAGACTTCTGTCTGGAGGAGAGGAGACAGACAGCACTGCTTAAAGACTTCTGTCTGGAGGAGAGGAGAGAGCCAGCACTGCTTAAAGACTTCTGTCTGGAGGAGAGGAGAGAGCCAGCACTGCTTAAAGACTTCTGTCTGGAGGAGAGGAGAGAGCCAGCACTGCTTAAAGACTTCTGTCTGGAGGAGAGGAGACAGACAGCACTGCTTAAAGACTTCTGTCTGGAGGAGAGGAGACAGACAGCACTGCTTAAAGACTTCTGTCTGGAGGAGAGGAGACAGACAGCACTGCTTAAAGACTTCTGTCTGGAGGAGAGGAGACAGACAGCACTGCTTAAAGACTTCTGTCTGGAGGAGAGGAGACAGACAGCACTGATTAAAGACTTCTGTCTGGAGGAGAGGAGACAGACAGCACTGCTTAAAGACTTCTGTCTGGAGGAGAGATGGAGACATGAGACAGACAGCACTGCTTAAAGACTTAAAGGCCTCCTGCTAGAACCCCCTGATCCTAATCAACACTAACCCCTCGTTCCAACCTCAACCCCTCCTCCTCTTACCTCTGTTTAGCCTGCAGCAGGGCGGTTCTCCTCCTCTCCTCCTCCAGTCTCCTCCGGGCCTCCTCTAGCTGAGTGAGGGGGTTGGGTGCGGGATTGGGGGGCATGGTGGGGTCCTGGATGAAGGGGTGGGAGGGCTGCACGTTGTTCCGCAACTGGGCGCTCACCCAGGGGTGCACTGCCCCAGGACGCTCCACAGAGCTGGGTCTCAACAGCTCCACACTCCCCTGGGTCTTCCTGGAGCCTGTGGTACTCCTAGAGGGGAGAGAGAGAGAGAGAAGGAAACCGAGGGGGGGAGAGAGAGAGAGGGGAAGAGGGGAGAGAGAAAGAGGGAGAGTGAAGGGGAGCGAGAGAGAAAGAGGGAGAGTGAAGGGGAACGAGAGAGAAAGAGGGAGAGTGAAGGGGAGCGAGAGAGAAAGAGGGAGAGTGAAGGGGAGCGAGAGAGAAAGAGGGGGGGATGGGAGAGAAAGAGGGAGAGTGAAGGGGAGCGAGAGAGAAAGAGAAGGTTAGTTAACATTGGAGTAAGTGAGGGACTGAGAGAGTGCATCCTACTGTATGTGTGTGTGTGTGTGTGTGTTACCCGTGTGTGTTCTTTTTGTGTCGTAGTGCCTCCCCCTCCATCATCCACTGCAGTATCTTGTGGTTTCTCTCCAGGTCCTCCAGCGGTACCTGGGCCTCCTGGACACGCCCCTCATCACCTTTACCTGTCGGCTCCGCCCCCTTCTTAGAGCCACGCTTCGATAGGGTGCTGCCCTTACTGCTGGGGTGCAGGGAACACACACACACACACACACACAGGTCAGAATGGTGATACACGGGTCAGAATGGTGATGGTCCACATGATTAAGACTAGCTAGTGGACAGTGTTCTACATCAGTAAGACTAGCTAGTGGACAGCGTTCTGCATTAGTAAGACTAGCTAGTGGACAGCGTTCTGCATTAGTAAGACTAGCTAGTGGACAGTGTTCTACATGATTAAGACTAGCTAGTGGACAGTGTTCTACATCAGTAAGACTAGCTAGTGGACAGTGTTCTACATTAGTAAGGCTAGCTAGTGGACAGTGTTCTACATGATTAAGACTAGCTAGTGGACAGTGTTCTACATCAGTAAGACTAGCTAGTGGACAGTGTTCTACATCAGTAAGACTAGCTAGTGGACAGGGTTCTACATTAGTAAGGCTAGCTAGTGGACAGTGTTCTACATGATTAAGACTAGCTAGTGGACAGTGTTCTACATCAGTAAGACTAGCTAGTGGACAGTGTTCTACATTAGTAAGGCTAGCTAGTGGACAGTGTTCTACATCAGTAAGACTAGCTAGTGGACAGTGTTCTACATCAGTAAGACTAGCTAGTGGACAGTGTTCTACATTAGTAAGACTAGCTAGTGGACAGAGTTCTACATTAGTAAGGCTAGCTAGTGGACAGTGTTCTACATTAGTAAGGCTAGCTAGTGGACAGAGTTCTACATTAGTAAGACAAGCTAGTGGACAGTGTTCTACATTAGTAAGGCTAGCTAGTGGACAGAGTTCTACATTAGTAAGGCTAGCTAGTGGACAGTGTTCTACATTAGTAAGGCTAGCTAGTGGACAGAGTTCTACATTAGTAAGACTAGCTAGTGGACAGAGTTCTACATTAGTAAGACAAGCTAGTGGACAGTGTTCTACATTAGTAAGGCTAGCTAGTGGACAGTGTTCTACATTAGTAAGGCTAGCTACTGGACAGAGTTCTACATTAGTAAGACTAGCTAGTGGACAGAGTTCTACATTAGTAAGACAAGCTAGTGGACAGTGTTCTACATTAGTAAGACTAGCTAGTGGACAGTGTTCTACATTAGTAAGACTAGCTAGTGGACAGTGTTCTACATGATTAAGACTAGCTAGTGGACAGCGTTCTACATTAGTAAGGCTGAACTGTTCTAGTCATGAAAATCGTGACTTGAGTCCGAGATTAGTTCGAGTCCTAGCCTCAAGTACAACAACACTGATAACCCATAACCCCCCCAGGTACTAACCTATAGCCCATTGCGTCCATGGTCCCAGCCCCATCTGCGTAGTTGCGTCCCTTCCCGGTAGAGTAGTGGTGGGCCTCCCCGTTCCACAGGCCACTCCCCTGGGTCCTGGAGCCTCCTCCTCCACCACCCAGCACCACCTCATCCATCTGGGGCTCTTTGGGCTTGGTGCCCCCTGGGGGGTAGTGGTAGCCATGCTTGTGGTGGTACACACCTGAGGGAACAGAGACATGTAGGTTAACTAACTAGAACTCTACCTCTTAACCCAACAAAGATGCTGGTAGCCATGCTGGTAGCCATGCTGGTGGCCATGCTGGTGGCCATGCTGGTGGCCATGCTGGTAGCCATGCTGGTGGCCATGCTGGTGGCCATGCTGGTGGCCATGCTGGTAACCATGCTGGTAGCCATGCTGGTGGCCATGCTGGTGGCCATGCTGGTAGCCATGCTGGTAGCCATGCTGGTAGCCATGCTGGTAGCCATGCTGGTAACCATGCTGGTAACCATGCTGGTAGCCATGCTGGTGGCCATGCTGGTAGCCATGCTGGTTGCCATGCTGGTAGCCATGCTGGTAGCCATGCTGGTAGCCATGCTGGTAGCCATGTGGTGGAACAGCCTTTATGGACACACTCAAAAAGAGATTGGTTTAGCGGTGGTCTTTGGTACCTTTCACCTCTGTACCTGGGCCTGTACTTATAAAGCCTCTCAGGATAAGAGTGCTGATCTAGGATCAGATTGACCTTTGAAATCATAAAGAATATGATTCTATGGACAGCACTCCTACTCTGATGTTCTGTTGGTTGAATACACTCCATCACATTGATTATACAACGTCAACACTGTACGTACGTAGACTACTGAGCTTGTCTGATGCTTTAAGCACGGAGATACAAAAAAAAAATGACTGAAGAGGGAGCTAGACATCATCATAGCCTAACCACCTAACCGCCCATCCACTCTAACCACTAGGCTACCTGTCGCCCCTACACTCTAACCACTAGACTACCTGCCGCCCCTCCACTCTAACCACTAGACTACCTGCCGCCCCTCCACTCTAACCACTAGGCTACCTGTCGTCCCTCCACTCTAACCACTAGACTACCTGCCGCCCCTCCACTCTAACCACTAGGCTACCCTGCCGCCTCTCCACTCTAACCACTAGGCTACCCTGCCGCCTCTCCACTCTAACCACTAGGCTACCTGTCGTCCCTACACTCTAACCACTAGGCTACCTGCCGCCTCTACACTCTAACCACCAGGCTACCTGCCGCCCCTCCACTCTAACCACTAGGCTACCTGCCGCCCCTACACTCTAACCACCAGGCTACCTGCCGCCCCTACACTCTAACCACCAGGCTACCTGCCGCCCCTACACTCTAACCACTAGGCTACCTGCCGCCCCTACACTATAACCACTAGGCTACCTGAAGCCCCTACACTCTAACCACCAGGCTACCTGTCGCCCCTACACTCTAACCACTAGACTACCTGTCGCCCCTACACTCTAACCACTAGGCTACCTAACGCCCCTACACTCTAACCACCAGGTTACCTAACGCCCCTACACTCTAACCACTAGGCTACCTGCCGCCCCTACACTCTAACCACCAGGCTACCTGTCGCCCCTACACTCTAACCACCAGGCTACCTGTCGCCCCTACACTCTAACCACTAGGCTACCTGCCGCCCCTACACTCTAAACACTAGGCTACCTGCCGCCTCTACACTCTAACCACTAGGCTACCTGCCGCCCCTACACTCTAACCACTAGGCTACCTGCCGCCCCAACACTCTAACCACTAGGCTACCTGCCGCCCCTACACTCTAACCACTAGGCTACCTGCCGCCCCAACACTCTAACCACTAGGCTACCTGCCGGCCCTACACTCTAACCACTAGGCTACCTGTCGCCCCTACACTCTAACCACTAGACTACCTGCCGCCCCTACACTCTAAACACTAGGCTACCTGTCGCCCCTACACTCTAACCACTAGACTACCTGCCGCCCCTACACTCTAAACACTAGGCTACCTGTCGCCCCTACACTCTAACCACTAGGCTACCTGCCGCCCCTACACTCTAACCACTAGGCTACCTGCCGCCTCTACACTCTAACCACTAGGCTACCTGCCGCCCCTACACTCTAACCACTAGGTTACCTGCCGCCCCTACACTCTAACCACTAGGCTACCTGCCGCCCCTACACTCTAACCACTAGGCTACCTGCCGCCCCTACACTCTAACCACTAGGCTACCTGCCGCCCCTACACTCTAACCACTAGGCTACCTGCCGCCACTACACTCTAACCACTAGGCTACCTGCCGCCCCTACACTCTAACCACTAGGCTACCTGCCGCCACTACACTCTAACCACTAGGCTACCTGCCGCCCCAACACTCTAACCACTAGGCTACCTAACGGCCCTACACTCTAACCACCAGGTTACCTAACGCCCCTACACTCTAACCACTAGGCTACCTGCCGCCCCAACACTCTAACCACTAGGCTACCTAACGGCCCTACACTCTAACCACCAGGTTACCTAACGCCCCTACACTCTAACCACTAGGCTACCTGCCGCCCCTACACTCTAACCACTAGGCTACCTGCCGCCCCTACACTCTAACCACTAGGCTACCTAACGGCCCTACACTCTAACCACCAGGTTACCTAACGCCCCTACACTCTAACCACCAGGCTACCTAACGGCCCTACACTCTAACCACCAGGTTACCTAACGCCCCTACACTAACCACTAGGCTACCTGTCGCCCCTACACTCTAACCACCAGGTTACCTAACGCCCCTACACTCTAACCACTAGGCTACCTGCCGCCCCTACACTCTAACCACTAGACTACCTAACGCCCCTACACTCTAACCACTAGGCTACCTAACGCCCCTACACTCTAACCACTAGGCTACCTGCCGCCCCTACACTCTAACCACTAGGCTACCTGTCGCCCCTACACTCTAACCACCAGGTTACCTAACGCCCCTACACTCTAACCACTAGGCTACCTGTCGCCCCTACACTCTAACCACCAGGTTACCTAACGCCCCTACACTCTAACCACTAGGCTACCTGTCGCCCCTACACTCTAACCACCAGGTTACCTAACGCCTCTACACTCTAACCACTAGGCTACCTGCCGCCCCTACACTCTAACCACCAGGTTACCTAACGCCCCTACACTCTAACCACTAGGCTACCTGCCGCCCCTACACTCTAACCACTAGGCTACCTGCCACCCCTACACTCTAACCACCAGGTTACCTAACGCCCCTACACTCTAACCACTAGGCTACCTGCCGCCCCTACACTCTAACCACTAGACTACCTAACGCCCCTACACTCTAACCACTAGGCTACCTAACGCCCCTACACTCTAACCACTAGGCTACCTGCCGCCCCTACACTCTAACCACTAGGCTACCTGTCGCCCCTACACTCTAACCACCAGGTTACCTAACGCCCCTACACTCTAACCACTAGGCTACCTGTCGCCCCTACACTCTAACCACCAGGTTACCTAACGCCCCTACACTCTAACCACTAGGCTACCTGTCGCCCCTACACTCTAACCACCAGGTTACCTAACGCCTCTACACTCTAACCACTAGGCTACCTGCCGCCCCTACACTCTAACCACCAGGTTACCTAACGCCCCTACACTCTAACCACTAGGCTACCTGCCGCCCCTACACTCTAACCACTAGGCTACCTGCCACCCCTACACTCTAACCACCAGGTTACCTAACGCCCCTACACTCTAACCACTAGGCTACCTGTCGCCCCTACACTCTAACCACCAGGTTACCTAACGCCCCTACACTCTAACCACTAGGCTACCTGTCGCCCCTACACTCTAACCACCAGGTTACCTAACGCCCCTACACTCTAACCACTAGGCTACCTGTCGCCCCTACACTCTAACCACCAGGTTACCTAACGCCTCTACACTCTAACCACTAGGCTACCTGCCGCCCCTACACTCTAACCACTAGGCTACCTGCCGCCCCTACACTCTAACCACTAGGCTACCTGCCGCCCCTACACTCTAACCACTAGGCTACCTGCCGCCTCTACACTCTAACCACTAGGCTACCTGCCGCCCCTACACTCTAACCACTAGGCTACCTAACGCCCCTACACTCTAACCACTAGGCTACCTGCCACCCCTACACTCTAACCACTAGGCTACCTGCCGCCCCTACACTCTAACCACTAGGCTACCTGCCGCCCCTACACTCTAACCACCAGGTTACCTGCCACCCCTACACTCTAACCACTAGGCTACCTGCCGCCCCTACACTCTAACCACTAGGCTACCTAACGCCCCTACACTCTAACCACTAGGCTACCTAACGCTCCTACACTCTAACCACTAGGCTACCTAACGCCCCTACACTCTAACCACTAGGCTACCTAACGCCCCTACACTCTAACCACTAGGCTACCGCCCTCAATGTCACGTGGCTAATAAACAAATTATATCTAAATGAAAATAATACAAATCTAAAAACTAACTTCTATTGCCATGACCATTATGTAACAACAGCCCGACATAAACCAACTGATAAAAAACATGGCGCCCTGAAAATATCCTGATAAAAAACATGGCGCCCTGCAGGTAGAAAATATCCTGATAAAAAACATGGCGCCCTGAAAATATCCTGATAAAAAACATGGCTCCCTGAAAATATCCTGATAAAAAACATGGCGCCCTGAAAATATCCTGATAAAAAACATGGCGCCCTGAAAATATCCTGATAAAAAACATGGCGCCCTGAAAATATCCTGATAAAAAACATGGCGCCCTGAAAATATCCTGATAAAAAACATGGCGCCCTGAAAATATCCTGATAAAAAACATGGCGCCCTGAAAATATCCTGATAAAAAACATGGCTCCCTGAAAATATCCTGATAAAAAACATGGCGCCCTGAAAATATCCTGATAAAAAACATGGCGCCCTGAAAATATCCTGATAAAAAACATGGCGCCCTGAAAATATCCTGATAAAAAATAAATATTCTATAAATCACATTGGCTCCGCATGGGATGTCTGTGAGGACCTGGAAACACTGTATCAACTATTAACTTCGTCCAGCCCGATCATGCTAACAACCTTACCACACTGTATAAAATATTCTGCCACCTCAGAGTTTCCCACGCCAGCGAGCTAAGAAGTAATCAGGTAGGTCTATTTTATGACATTTTCACCGGATCAGAGCATTACATCCCCCCCCCCCCCCCCCCCCCCCAACATGCTGAGTGGTTATCGAAAAGGGAGAGAGCTGGTAACATTTTTCAAATAGGCTACATTGAGGGACTATAGTCATTCTCAATGAAGTGAAGAACAAATGACTCTGAGAAGCTCCACAGTGATGCTGCTTTAAGCCAATCAGAAATACAATACCCATTTATATGCCTACATTTGCCTGCAGGCCAGGTAGCCTATAGGACTACTACTATGTGTAATCAGGCCAGGCAGCCTATAGGACTACTACTATGTGTAATCAGGTAGCCTATAGGACTACTACTATGTGTAATCAGGTAGCCTATAGGACTACTACTATGTGTAATCAGGTAGCCTATAGGACTACTACTATGTGTAATCAGGCCAGGTAGCCTATAGGACTACTACGATGTGTAATCAGGTAGCCTATAGGACTACTACTATGTGAAATCAGGTAGCCTATAGGACTACTACTATGTGTAATCAGGTAGCCTATAGGACTACTACTATGTGTAATCAGGTAGCCTATAGGACTACTACTATGTGTAATCAGGTAGCCTATAGGACTACTACTATGTGTAATCAGGCCAGGTAGCCTATTGGACTACTACTATGTGTAATCAGGCCAGGTAGCCTATAGGACTACTACTATTCAGGCCAGGTAGCCTATAGGACTACTATGTGTAATCAGGCCAGGTAGCCTATAGGACTACTACTATTCAGGCCAGGTAGCCTATAGGACTACTACTATTCAGGCCAGGTAGCCTATAGGACTACTATGTGTAATCAGGCCAGGTAGCCTATAGGACTACTACTAATCAGGCCAGGTAGCCTATAGGACTACTACTAATCAGGCCAGGTAGCCTATAGGACTACTACTATTCAGGCCAGGTAGCCTATAGGACTACTACTAATCAGGCCAGGTAGCCTATAGGACTACTACTAATCAGGCCAGGTAGCCTATAGGACTACTATGTGTAATCAGGCCAGGTAGCCTATAGGACTACTTCGATGTGTAACCAGGTAGCCTATAGGACTACTATGTGTAATCAGGCCAGGTAGCCTATAGGACTACTTCGATGTGTAATCAGGTAGCCTATAGGACTACTTCTATGTGTAATCAGGCCAGGTAGCCTATAGGACTACTATGTGTAATCAGGCCAGGTAGCCTATAGGACTACTACTATTCAGGCCAGGTAGCCTATAGGACTACTACTATGTGTAATCAGGTAGCCTATAGGACTACTACTATGTGTAATCAGGTAGCCTATAGGACTACTATGTGTAATCAGGTAGCCTATAGGACTACTACTATGTGTAATCAGGTAGCCTATAGGACTACTATGTGTAATCAGGTAGCCTATAGGACTTCGATGTGTAATCAGGTAGCCTATAGGACTACTATGTGTAATCAGGCCAGGTAGCCTATAGGACTACTTCGATGTGTAATCAGGTAGCCTATAGGACTACTACTATGTGTAATCAGGTGTGTGTCGTTACTCAAGATTGACAGGATCGCTACAAACAAAAGACAATGAATTAATTGAGAACTCGTAAATGGAATTAAATAATCCAAAACTTTTTTCCTGTTAAGTGTAGCCTGTGTGCTCTGTAAACAACATGTCCACCCAAACAACAACAACGGGAAGACTAGAATATTATTGAATGCATTAACAAGAAAACAGGCCTCCGCATTAGACTAGTCCACTCAGACAGGCCTCCGCATTAGACTAGTCCACTCAGACAGGCCTCCGCATTAGACTAATCCACTCAGACAGGCCTCCGCAATGGACTAGTCCACCCAGACAGGCCTCCGCATTAGACTAGTCCACCCAGACAGGCCTCCGCAATGGACTAGTCCACCCAGACAGGCCTCCGCATTAGACTAATCCACCCAGACAGGCCTCCGCATTAGACTAATCCACCCAGACAGGCCTCCGCATTAGACTAATCCACCCAGACAGGCCTCCGCATTAGACTAGTCCACCCAGACAGGCCTCCGCATTAGACTAATCCACCCAGACAGGCCTCCGCATTAGACTAATCCACCCAGACAGGCCTCCGCATTAGACTAATCCACCCAGACAGGCCTCCGCATTAGACTAATCCACCCAGACAGGCCTCCGCATTAGACTAATCCACCCAGACAGGCCTCCGCATTAGACTAATCCACCCAGACAGGCCTCCGCATTAGACTAATCCACCCAGACAGGCCTCCGCATTAGACTAATCCACCCAGACAGGCCTCCGCATTAGACTAATCCACCCAGACAGGCCTCCGCATTAGACTAATCCACCCAGACAGGCCTCCGCATTAGACTAATCCACCCAGACAGGCCTCCGCATTAGACTAATCCACCCAGACAGGCCTCCGCATTAGACTAGTCCACCCAGACAGGCCTCCGCATTAGACTAATCCACCCAGACAGGCCTCCGCATTAGACTAGTCCACCCAGACAGGCCTCCGCATTAGACTAGTCCACCCAGACAGGCCTCCGCATTAGACTAGTCCACCCAGACAGGCCTCCGCATTAGACTAGTCCACCCAGACAGGCCTCCGCAATGGACTAGTCAATCAAATGTATTTATATAGCCCTTCGTACATCAGCTGATATCTCAAAGTGCTGTACAAAAACCCAGCCTAAAACCCCAAACAGCAAGCAATGCAGGTGTAGAAGCACGGTGGCTAAGAAAAACTCCCTAGAAAGGCCAGAACCTAGGAAGAAACCTAGAGAGGAACCAGGCTCTGAGGGGTGGCCAGTCATCTCTTCTGTCCACTAAGACAGGCGTGAATCAGACAGGCGTGAATCAGACAGGCGTGAATCAGACAGGCGTGAATCAGACAGGCGTGAATCAGACAGGCGTGAATCAGACAGGCGTGAATCAGACAGGCGTGAATCAGACAGGTGTCTTGTGTGCCATACATTTGATTTTTTGATATATATTTGTCACTGCTCGACTAAAAAAAATCTCGACCAACAGCCTATCGACCAGTCGACTAAATGGGGTCTGCCCTAATTGAGACTAACCCGGATAAATAAAGACAACACTAGAAGAGGTTTATCATTGAGACTAACCTGGATAAATAAAAACAACAACACTAGAAGAGGTTTATCATTGAGACTAACCTGGATAAATAACACTAGAAGAGGTTTATCATTGAGACTAACCTGGATAAATAACACTAGAAGAGGTTTATCATTGAGACTAACCTGGATAAATAACACTAGAAGAGGTTTATCATTGAGACTAACCTGGATAAATAAAGACAACAACACTAGAAGAGGTTTATCATTGAGACTAACCTGGATAAATAAAGACAACACTAGAAGAGGTTTATCATTGAGACTAACCTGGATAAATAACACTAGAAGATGTTTATCATTGAGACTAACCTGGATAAATAAAGACAACATCAACATACCTGCTCCCATCCCCACTGGGTCCCCTCCCTTGGCTCCTGGCTTGTGACCTTTCACCCCTGGAGGCCACTGGGTTCTCCCAGAGTGAGGTGGAGGGTACACCCCTCCGTCGGGGGAGCGGGACTTGGGCGAGTGTCTCCCGGTGCCTGGTGACTGACACCCCGGCGTCTCCATCACTCTCTGCACGTGTTCGTCCAAGATGGCCTCCGGGTTCTCCTCGTGCGCGTCCTGTAGCGCCAGAACACCGTTGTACGAGGTCTCTGAATAACGGGACCCGTAGTGGGGGAAGAGGGACGAGGTGGAGGGGGGGAGGGGCTTGTTGCCGTAGGGGGGGAGGGAGTTTACCATGGAGACGTCGGCGTCGTCACCCTCCTCCTCCTATCACAGAGCAGGAAAGGAAAGAAGGGGCGGGGTTAGAGGAGAAGCAGGTTAATGTGTGGGATGATTACCATCCAAACCACGCCACAGATACGTCACACACACACCCTCCCAGTACGTACCAGCCTGACCCTCTTCAGTCTCTCCTCCAGTCTCTCCTGTGCTTCTCTCCCTCTCAGAACTGCCTCCAGTCGACTGATGAGGTCAACAGCGAACCTCTCCGGCTCAACGTGGACATCCTTTGGCACACGGTACGTACGCTAGACACAGAACATCTCTCAGATCAACATCATTCACCTGGTCTACTGTTAGGACCACAGAACATCTATCAGGACCACAGAACATCTCTCAGATCAACATCATTCACCTGGTCTACTGATAGGACCACAGAACATCTATCAGGACCACAGAACATCTATCAGATCAACATCATTCACCTGGTCTACTGTTAGGACCACAGAACATCTCTCAGATCAACATCATTCACCTGGTCTACTGATAGGACCACAGAACATCTCTCAGATCAACATCATTCACCTGGTCTACTGTTAGGACCACAGAACATCTATCAGGACCACAGAACATCTATCAGATCAACATCATTCACCTGGTCTACTGTTAGGACCACAGAACATCTCTCAGATCAACATCATTCACCTGGTCTACTGTTAGGACCACAGAACATCTATCAGGACCACAGAACATCTCTCAGATCAACATCATTCACCTGGTCTACTGTTAGGACCACAGAACATCTCTCAGATCAACATCATTCACCTGGTCTACTGTTAGGACCACAGAACATCTATCAGATCAACATCATTCACCTGGTCTACTGTTAGGACCACAGAACATCTATCAGGACCACAGAACATCTATCAGATCAACATCATTCACCTGGTCTACTGTTAGGACCACAGAACATCTATCAGGACCACAGAACATCTATCAGGACCACAGAACATCTATCAGGACCACAGAACATCTCTCAGATCAACATCATTCACCTGGTCTACTGATAGGACCACAGAACATCTCTCAGATCAACATCATTCACCTGGTCTACTGTTAGGACCACAGAACATCTCTCAGATCAACATCATTCACCTGGTCTACTGTTAGGACCACAGAACATCTATCAGATCAACATCATTCACCTGGTCTACTGTTAGGACCACAGAACATCTCTCAGATCAACATCATTCACCTGGTCTACTGATAGGACCACAGCCGGCACCAGATAGAGACCACATTCATTCTACTGGAACAGTGAAACTATTTAGTATGTCAAATATTTAGTATTGAGGGTGTATACTTACAGGTATATGAGGTAGGGTATGAGGTAGTGTGTAGTGTGTATTCTACTTACAGGTATATGAGGTAGGGTATGAGGTAGTGTGTAGTGTGTATTCTACTTACAGGTATATGAGGTAGGGTATGAGGTAGTGTGTAGTGTGTATTCTACTTACAGGTATATGAGGTAGTGTGTATACTACTTACAGGTATATGAGGTAGGGTATGAGGTAGTGTGTATACTACTTACAGGTATATGAGGTAGGGTAGAAAGTAGGTTAGGAGGTAGTGTGTAGACTACTTACAGGTATATGAGGTAGGGTATAAAGTAGGTTAGGAGGTAGTGTGTATACTACTTACAGGTATTTGAGGTAGGGTGTGAGGTAGGGTATGAGGTAGTGTGTATTCTACTTACAGGTATATGAGGTAGGGGCACACGTCCGTTGGCTTTGGCACTTTCATGCATCTCTCTACGATGCTGTTTACGATACCGGTAGGGTGGAACACCATCCCTGCAACACACACACACACACACACACACGTTAGTATTCAGAAGAATGTGTTTCAGTGTGTTTGTGCAAAAAGTCCATGACAGTGCATGTGTGAGAGATAGAGGATGTGTGTGTGTGTGTGTGTGTGTGTGTGTATACTCACACACTGCTGTCGGTCAGTGAGAGTGTGTGTGTGTGTGTGTGTATACTCACACACTGCTGTCGGTCAGTGAGAGTGTGTCGCCGTCGGAGACGCTGGACAAGCTCTGCTGTTCACTGTCGTTAGCGCTGGTTGCCGGGGCGCGAGCAGAACCCATGTTCACGTAGTAGGGGTTAACCACCGGCTCTCTGCATGGTCTGAGGTCACACACACACACACACACACACACACACAGAATGTATTCAGACCCCTTCACATTTTCCACATTTTGTTACGTTACAGCCTTATTCTACAATTGATTAAATAACCAAATTCTCATCAATCTACACATAATATCCCATAATGACAAAAGCAAAAACAGGATTTTATAGAAATATTTGCAAAAAATATAAATACTGTACTTAGATAAGTATTCAGACCCTTTGCTATGACAGGTTGAAATTGAGCTCAGGTGCATCTTGTTTCCATTGATCATCTTTGACATGTTTCTACATTAGAGTCCACCCGTGGTAAATTCAATTGATTGGACATGATTTGGAAAGGGACACACCTGTCTATATAAGGTCCCACAGTTGACAGTGCATGTCAGAGCAAATACCAAGCCATGAGGTCGAAGGAATTGTCAGCAGATCTCCGAAACAGGATTTCTGGGGAAGGGTACCAAAAAATGTCTGCAGCAATGAAGGTCCCCAAGAACACAGTGGCCTCCATCATTCATAAATGGAAGAAGTTTGGAACCACCAAGACTCTTCCTAGAACTGGCCACCCGGCCAAACTGAGCAATCAGTGGAGAAGGGCCTTGGTCAGGGAGGTGACCAAGAACCCGATGATCACTCTGACAGCGCTCCAGAGGTCCTTGGTGGAGATGGGAGAACCTTCCAGAAGGACAACCATCTCTGCAGCACTCCACCAATCAGGCCTTTATGGTAGAGTGGCCAGACAGAAGCCACTCCTGAGTAAAAAAAGGCACCTAAAGACTCGTAGACAATGAGAAACAAGATTCTCTGGTCTGATGAAATCAAGATTGAACTCTTTGGCCTGAATGCCAAGTGTCACATCTGGAGGAAACCTGGCACCATCCCTACGGTGAAGCATAGTGGTGGCAGCATCATGCTGTGGGGATGTTTTTCAGTGGCAGGGACTGGGAGACTAGTCAGGATCGAGGGAAAGATGAACACAGTAAAGTACAGAGAGACCCTTGATCAAAACCTGCTCCAGAGCGCTCAGGACCTCAGACTGGGGCGAAGGTTCACCTTCCAACAGGATAACGACCCTAAGCACACAGCCAAGACAACACAGGAGTGCCTTCGGGATAAGTATCTGAATGTCCTTGAGTGGCCCAGACAGAGCCCAGACTTGAACCCGATCGAACATCTCTGGAGAGACCTGAAAATAGCTGTGCAGCAACGCTCCCCATCCAACCTGACAGAACTTGAGAGGAATGTGAGAAACTCCCCAAATACAGGTGTACCAAGCTTGTAGCATTATACCCAAGAAGACTCGAGGCTGTCATCGCTGCCAAAGGTGCTTCAACAAAGTACTGAGTAAAGGGTCTGAATACTTATGTAAATGTCATAGTCTTTTATTTTTAATAAATGTTTTTAAAAAAATAAAATATTTTTGCTTTGTCATTATGGAGTACTGTGATGTCATTATGGAGTACTGTGATGTCATTATGGAGTACTGTGATGTCATTATGGAGTACTGTGTGTAGATTGTGTGTAATATATATATATATATTCCCTCATCAGACAACACTAGAGCTATGATGATACCAGTATCTCAATATTTTTTCCAAAACAGGAAGCAGATCAAACTCGTATGTTAATTATTGAAGCTAAATCTTGGAAGATGAACGTGACTCTGGATGACAGCATGATGATGATGTCCGTTTCCAACATGATGGCTGTTCTCCTAAATAAGTTACATCCGCTTCGTGTTTTGTTGCCCTCCCGGCGATGCTGGCATCCTCCCGGCGATGCTGGCATCCTCCCGGCGATATACGGGCATCCTCCCGGCGATATACGGGCATCCTCCCAACGTAGGACGCGTACAAACCCACAGAGATTCTCTACAGGCACAACTGCATAGCAACCACTCGGACAAATACTAAACACTGTCATGAATTTCACACAATCAGGCGCAAACACACACACATCCATACACACACACGTCCATAAACACGCTCTCTGGACTCCTACCTGTACTCTCGGCTTTCCCCTGCTCTCCAATTGGTCGACACTCTGTGAGGAGCCGTCTCCATTAGCAACCTCTGGGTCAGCCTGCTGGCCTGCGTATCCCCGCTCTCCTCTTCTTCCTCCTCTTCCTCCTCCTCCTCCCGGCACCTGAAACACAACCACCTTAATTCACCAAGCTACATTGACCAGGAGTTTAACCTGGTGACATGGTGCTGACAACAACAACACAATACAGACAAGAATACACGCAGACTCTAGACACACAGAGAGACACACACACCTCCACTCTACGTCCTCTGTGAGGGTGGGCAGGTAGCCGGGCTGCCCAGGACCCGATGAGGAGCTGTGGTCGCTGGGTGGTTTGGGGCTCTCTTCCCCTGCCTGGGTGTACTCCAGGTAGGTGTCTGACTTCAGGAACAGAGGGTAGGTGTTCTCCTCCATAGTGCTCTGGATCTCCGTCTGGGCCTGGGAGAGGGACAACTTCGCTTCAGTACAAAGTCTCAAAAACTTTATTGTTCATTCGGGCTATAAAACAAAAGAAAAAACAAAAGTGAGACTAAAAATGAGGGAAGCTGGGTTCTCTACCAGGAGCAACACAGAGAGAGGGAAGCTGGGTTCTCTACCAGCAGCAACACAGAGAGAGGGAAGCTGGGTTCTCTACCAGCAGCAACACAGAGAGGGAAGCTGGGTTCTCTACCAGCAGCAACACAGAGAGAGGGAAGCTGGGTTCTCTACCAGCAGCAACACAGAGAGAGGGAAGCTGGGTTCTCTACCAGCAGCAACACAGAGAGAGGGAAGCTGGGTTCTCTACCAGCAGCAACACAGAGAGAGGGAAGCTGGGTTCTCTACCAGCAGCAACACAGAGAGAGGGAAGCTGGGTTCTCTACCAGCAGCAACACAGAGAGGGAAGCTGGGTTCTCTACCAGCAGCAACACAGAGAGAGGGAAGCTGGGTTCTCTACCAGCAGCAACACAGAGAGAGGGAAGCTGGGTTCTCTACCAGCAGCAACACAGAGAGGGAAGCTGGGTTCTCTACCAGCAGCAACACAGAGAGAGGGAAGCTGGGTTCTCTACCAGCAGCAACACAGAGAGAGGGAAGCTGGGTTCTCTACCAGCAGCAACACAGAGAGGGAAGCTGGGTTCTCTACCAGCAGCAACACAGAGAGAGGGAAGCTGGGTTCTCTACCAGCAGCAACACAGAGAGAGGGAAGCTGGGATCTCTACCAGCAGCAACACAGAGAGAGGGAAGCTGGGTCCTCTACCAGCAGCAACACAGAGAGAGGGAAGCTGGGTCCTCTACCAGCAGCAACACAGAGAGAGGGAAGCTGGGTTCTCTACCAGCAGCAACACAGAGAGAGGGAAGCTGGGTTCTCTACCAGCAGCAACACAGAGAGAGGGAAGCTGGGTTCTCTACCAGCAGCAACACAGAGAGAGGGAAGCTGGGTTCTCTACCAGCAGCAACACAGAGAGAGGGAAGCTGGGTTCTCTACCAGCAGCAACACAGAGAGAGGGAAGCTGGGTTCTCTACCAGCAGCAACATAGAGAGAGGGAAGCTGGGTTCTCTACAAGCAGCAACACAGAGAGAGGGAAGCTGGGTTCTCTACAAGCAGCAACACAGAGAGAGGGAAGCTGGGTCCTCTACCAGCAGCAACACAGAGAGAGGGAAGCTGGGTCCTCTACCAGCAGCAACACAGAGAGAGGGAAGCTGGGTTCTCTACCAGCAGCAACACAGAGAGAGGGAAGCTGGGTTCTCTACCAGCAGCAACACAGAGAGAGGGAAGCTGGGTTCTCTACCAGCAGCAACACAGAGAGAGGGAAGCTGGGTTCTCTACCAGCAGCAACACAGAGAGAGGGAAGCTGGGTTCCACACCAGCAGCAACACACATCCCAGAGAGGGAAGCTGGGTTCTCTACCAGCAGCAACACAGAGAGAGGGAAGCTGGGTTATTCACCAGCAGCAACACAGAGAGGGAAGCTGGGTTCTTCACCAGCAGCAACACAGAGAGGGAAGCTGGGTTCTCTACCAGCAGCAACACAGAGAGAGGGAAGCTGGGTTCCACACCAGCAGCAACACACATCCCAGAGAGGGAAGCTGGGTTCTCTACCAGCAGCAACACAGAGAGAGGGAAGCTGGGTTCTTCACCAGCAGCAACACAGAGAGGGGGAAGCTGGGTTCTTCACCAGCAGCAACACAGAGAGGGGGAAGCTGGGTTCTCTACCAGCAGCAACACAGAGAGAGGGAAGCTGGGTTCCACACCAGCAGCAACACAGAGAGAGGGAAGCTGGGTTCCACACCAGCAGCAACAGAGAGAGAGAGGGAAGCTGGGTTCTCTACCAGCAGCAACAGAGAGAGAGGGAAGCTGGGTTCCACACCAGCAGCAACAGAGAGAGAGGGAAGCTGGGTTCTCTACCAGCAGCAACACAGAGAGGGAAGCTGGGTTCCACACCAGCAGCAACAGAGAGAGGGAAGCTGGGTTCACTTCCAGCAGCAACACACAGTTGTTGGTTATGTACAAGCTACCAACACAACCAGCCCTTGTCCACAACTGGTCATGAAAATATGTTCGCAATAAAATGTCAATGAATGTATATGTGTGTCCTGATTCCTGTGTCTCCCGAGAGGAGGATATTAACAACGTGTTCTCAACCATCTGCCTGGTCAGTGAAAGGATATTAACAACGTGTTCTCAACCATCTGCCTGGTCAGTGAAAGGATATTAACAACGTGCTCTCAACCATCTGCCTGGTCAGTGAAAGGATATTAACAATGTGCTCTCAACCATCTGCCTGGTCAGCGAAAGGATATTAACAACGTGTTCTCAACCATCTGCCTGGTCAGTGAAAGGATATTAACAACGTGCTCTCAACCATCTGCCTGGTCAGTGAAAGGATATTAACAACGTGTTCTCAACCATCTGCCTGGTCAGTGAAAGGATATTAACAACGTGTTCTCAACCATCTGCCTGGTCAGCGAAAGGATATTAACAACGTGTTCTCAACCATCTGCCTGGTCAGTGAAAGGATATTAACAACGTGTTCTCAACCATCTGCCTGGTCAGTGAAAGGATATTAACAACGTGTTCTCAACCATCTGCCTGGTCAGTGAAAGGATATTAACAACGTGTTCTCAACCATCTGCCTGGTCAGTGAAAGGATATTAACAACGTGCTCTCAACCATCTGCCTGGTCAGTGAAAGGATATTAACAACGTGTTCTCAACCATCTGCCTGGTCAGTGAAAGGATATTAACAACGTGTTCTCAACCATCTGCCTGGTCAGTGAAAGGATATTAACAACGTGCTCTCAACCATCTGCCTGGTCAGTGAAAGGATATTAACAACGTGCTCTCAACCATCTGCCTGGTCAGTGAAAGGATATTAACAACGTGCTCTCAACCATCTGCCTGGTCAGTGAAAGGATATTAACAACGTGTTCTCAACCATCTGCCTGGTCAGCGAAAGGATATTAACAACGTGTTCTCAACCATCTGCCTGGTCAGCGAAAGGATATTAACAACGTGTTCTCAACCATCTGCCTGGTCAGCGAAAGGATATTAACAGCGTGTTCTCAACCATCTGCCTGGTCAGCGAAAGGTTATTAATAAAACAACCGCTTCCTGTGCCAACATCACGTGATTATTGGTTGATGCATCGCTACCTGTCCCAACATCACATAATGATTGGTTGATGTATTGCTTCCTGTCCCAACACCACATAATGATTGGTTGATGTATTGCTTCCTGTCCCAACACCACATAATGATTGGTTGATGTATTGCTTCCTGTCCCAACACCACATAATGATTGGTTGATGTATTGCTTCCTGTCCCAACACCACATAATGATTGGTTGATGTATTGCTTCCTGTCCCAACACCACATAATGATTGGTTGATGTATTGCTTCCTGTCCCAACACCACATAATGATTGGTTGATGTATTGCTTCCTGTCCCAACACCACATAATGATTGGTTGATGTATTGCTTCCTGTCCCAACACCACATAATGATTGGTTGATGTATTGCTTCCTGTCCCAACACCACATAATGATTGGTTGATGTATTGCTTCCTGTCCCAACACCACATAATGATTGGTTGATGTATTGCTACCTGTTGGAACATGGCAGGGTCCAGATGCAGTCGAACCACACAGTCTCTGATGAAGCTCTTAGTAGCTGGTTTAATCTGCCTCGACACGATGCCGTTACTATCCTGGATATACTTCCTGGAAGGAGACAGAATACAGAGATGAGAGAGATGAGAGAGAGAGAGAATAGACAGATGAGAGAGAGAATAGAGAGAATGGAGAGAATAGACAGATGAGAGAGAGAGAATAGACAGATGAGAGAAAGAATAGAGAGATGAGTGAAAGAGAGAGAATAGAGAGTGATAGAGAGTGATAGAGAGAGAATAGAGTGATAGAGAGAAAGAAAGAGACTAGAGAGATGAGAGAGAGAATAGAGAGATGAGAGAGAATAGAGAGAAAGAGACACTAGAGAGAGTGAGAGAGAAAGAAAGAGAGACTAGAGAGATGAGAGAGAGAAAAGTCATCCCTACCTGTAAATGGCCTTGGCCAGCTTGGGCCTCTTCTCCTGGCTGCTCTTCCTGAATCCGGAGCAGGCGAACCAGAAGTCCAGCTGGTCCCCACAGCCCTCCTGTCTCAGGAAGCCCCTGAACAGCTGGATGCCCTCTTGGTCATCCAGGAGAGAGTGGAGCGACTCCGCCCACTTCAGGTAGGGAGGCGTGGGGGAGGCGCTGCCCTCAGGCTCGTACCCTAGGTCCAGGTCCGGCCGCCTGGGGGTGGGGGTGGCCGAGGATGGGGACTCGCTACTACGGTATGAGGGGTCTGTTTTGGAGGGGGGGTAGCAGGTGGACTGGGTGGACTGGGTGGGGGGGCGGCCTCCATGGCTGGAGGGGAGGTGGTGGGGGTCACGGTTGTCCCCCTCTTCTCCAGGGACAGGGGGTCGAGGGGCATGCTCTGTGAAGTGGCTGTGGGGGTCCACCCCCATCCCGACCCCTAGACCCCCAAGATGGTCGCCCCCTACCACCCCCCTGTACGCCCCCTGTGGGTCTCGGACCACACTCATGTCTCTGGTCGGGGACCACTGGGTCGGGCACCGGTCACACCCACACCTCTAGAACAGCTGGAGATGAGAGGTTCTTCCTGTGGTGGAAGAGGAGAGGGGGAGGAGTTAGAGAGGGGGAGGAGTTAGAGAGGAATGGTCCTACCTGACAGAAGAGGAGAGGGGGAGGAGTTAGAGAGGAATGGTCCTACCTGACAGAAGAGGAGAGGGGGAGGAGTTAGAGAGGAATGGTCCTACCTGACAGAAGAGGAGAGGGGGATGAGTTAGAGAGAAATGGTCCTACCTGACAGAAGAGGAGAGGGGGAGGAGTTAGAGAGGAATGGTCCTACCTGACAGAAGAGGAGAGGGGGATGAGTTAGAGAGGAATGGTCCTACCTGACAGAAGAGGAGAGGGGGAGGAGTTAGAGAGGAATGGTCCTACCTGAGAGAAGAGAGAGAGATGAGAGAAGAGGGGGATGGTCCTACCTGACAGAAGAGAGAGAGAGGAGAGAAGAGGGGAATGGTCCTACCTGACAGAAGAGAGAGAGAGGAGAGAAGAGGGGGATGGGTTAAATAGAGGAATGGTCCTACCTGAGAGAAGAGAGAGAGAGGAGAGAAGAGGGGGATGGTCCTACCTGACAGAAGAGAGAGAGAGGAGAGAAGAGAGGGATGGTCCTACCTGACAGAAGAGAGAGAGATGAGAGAAGAGAGGAATGGTCCTACCTGACAGAAGAGAGAGAGATGAGAGAAGAGGGGGGTGGTCCTACCTGACAGAAGAGAGAGAGGGGAGAGAAGAGGGGAATGGTCCTACCTGACAGAAGAGAGAGAGAGGAGAGAAGAGGGGAATGGTCCTACCTGACAGAAGAGAGAGAGAGGAGAGAAGAGGGGGATGGTCCTACCTGACAGAAGAGAGAGAGAGGAGAGAAGAGAGGAATGGTCCTACCTGACAGAAGAGAGAGAGATGAGAGAAGAGGGGGGTGGTCCTACCTGACAGAAGAGAGAGAGAGGAGAGAAGAGGGGAATGGTCCTACCTGACAGAAGAGAGAGAGAGGAGAGAAGAGGGGAATGGTCCTACCTGACAGAAGAGAGAGAGATGAGAGAAGAGGGGGGTGGTCCTACCTGACAGAAGAGAGAGAGAGGAGAGAAGAGGGGGATGGTCCTACCTGACAGAAGAGAGAGAGGAGAGAAGAGGGGGGATGGTCCTACCTGACAGAAGAGAGAGAGGAGAGAAGAGAGGAATGGTCCTACCTGACAGAAGAGGGAGAGATGAGAGAAGAGGGGGGTGGTCCTACCTGACAGAAGAGAGAGAGAGGAGAGAAGAGGGGGATGGTCCTACCTGACAGAAGAGAGAGAGAGGAGAGAAGAGGGGGATGGTCCTACCTGACAGAAGAGAGAGAGAGGAGAGAAGGGGGGGGTGGTCCTACCTGACAGAAGAGAGAGAGAGGAGAGAAGAGGGGAATGGTCCTACCTGACAGAAGAGAGAGAGATGAGAGAAGAGGGGGGTGGTCCTACCTGACAGAAGAGAGAGAGAGGAGAGAAGAGGGGGATGGTCCTACCTGACAGAAGAGAGAGAGAGGAGAGAAGAGGGGGATGGTCCTACCTGACAGAAGAGAGAGAGAGGAGAGAAGAGGGGGATGGTCCTACCTGACAGAAGAGAGAGAGAGAGGAGAGAAGAGGGGAATGGTCCTACCTGACAGAAGAGAGAGAGAGGAGAGAAGAGGGGGATGGTCCTACCTGACAGAAGAGAGAGAGAGGAGAGGGATGGTCCTACCTGACAGAAGAGAGAGAGAGGAGAGAAGAGGGGGGTGGTCCTACCTGACAGAAGAGAGAGAGAGGAGAGAAGAGGGGAATGGTCCTACCTGACAGAAGAGAGAGAGAGGAGAGAAGAGGGGAATGGTCCTACCTGACAGAAGAGAGAGAGAGGAGAGAAGAGGGGAATGGTCCTACCTGACAGAAGAGAGGAGAGAAGGGGGGGGGGGGGGGGGGGGGGGGGGTGGTCCTGAGAGGGTCAGACCTGAACTACAGAGTGAAGGAAGGAGAGGGTCAGAGCTGAACTAAAGAATGAACATACTGATCACAGATTGACCCTGGGAGAAAAGAGGGAGAAGAGCAGAGAGACAGAGGATGGGAGAGGTGAAACTGAAATAATACTTATTATCTGAGTGAGAGAAAGAGGACAGAAGAGAAGAGGAACAAGGGAGGAATGTCCTGTCGTGTTAATAACGTGATTCAGGACGATAAGCTGCGATGTGTTTACACTATAAAACACCGAACCGCTGGTCTTCCCTCTACAGACACAATGAATTAAGGTTTACCTCCCGTCACCGGGAACATGTTTTGAAGCAAATAACTGGCTAACTCATCAAAAAGAGGTTGTACCTGGCACCTGCTAGCAGAGCCATGCTGCTTTCAACTTCCACAATGACGGCTGACAGCAAGGACCAACACCGGACTGGTTAGGAAATACGGTCATTATAAACCACCGGTTAGTTGTTAGTCAGGTAGCACCGTAATAGCTCATCAAAACAGAAGTTATGGTTAAACAAGATTTAACAGTGGATAACTAACGTTAGCTAATAGCTAGTTAGCTTCGTTACATTAACGTCGCCGGTACGTACGCGTTAGTTAGTTAGCTGCTCGTTTAACAAAAACATAGCTAGATCCTCCGGTACCGTAACTATCAGGTTAGTTCAGCCCTGTCGCTTCCTCCGGTACCGTAGCCAGCCGGTTAGTCCAGTCCTGTCGCTTCCTCCGGTACCGTAGCCAGCCGGTTAGTCCAGTCCTCTCGCTTCCTCCGGTACCGTAGCCAGCCGGTTAGTCCAGTCCTCTCGCTTCCTCATTCATCTCGGCCTCCCCGAAAGACGGTGGCAACAAACTCCACACAAGACGGGCCTGCTGCCTTCCCTGTCCTCCACTCAGCCCCTTGAGGTGGCCCGCAACACACTACTTTAACACAGTCAACATGAGCCAGATGACTAAACTAACCCGGACGGGATACGAACATCCCGACGCCGTTTGATCGATCAAAGCGCAACCAGCCCCTTCGATCACGGATCAAAACACACAAGAAGAAAGCGAAGGCACGTTTCACTCCCCCCCGCCGCTTGGCTAAAGGGCTAACAAGCTACCTAAAAACATAAAACCAAAACATCCCGTATTTAGCGGCTTAAAGTATACAACCTACCGTATCTGAAAGCCCGCACCCCGTTTTCCACCGCATCGGGGATAGTGGCGAGAACAGTAGTGTGTGAAACGCGGCATAAGGACAACTTGGGTAGTATCAAAACGTGAAAGACAACAAGCCTTTCCGTCTTGCCCTCTCAACTCCCCGTGGCCATGGAGGTCTCCAAATACACTCCAAGCAGAGAGAGAGAGAATGACGGTCGGTGTGCGCTAAGTATCGAGTGTGTGTCTAACAGCGCCTCGTCCGTTCGGAAAGACACACTACACCGGGAGAGAGGACACACAACACCGGGAGAGAGGAGCACATTGGAATGTCCCGTGGAGCGAATGTTCAGAACATTGCCAATAAACATTTGCCAATTTTAATAAGAAACCAAATATGATGTAGTTATTGAATTGACTCAATTAATAAACACAGGATGGATAATGGTACAGAATATTGGTTAAATTGTTGGGTTTATTCAGGAAAGATTAAAGAAGACAAAAAAAATTCTCAAGCCTGAAAAAAATCATTTCTGTCCTCGTGCAGGAAAGGGCTATAAGGTCCTTTTAGAAATGTTCGATTTGACTACACAATGAATACACTGATGACACCCGTTACATTACATACGAGATAGAATGTCTAGAAAAATAACCAAGCAATTACAAACCACTGATCAATAAGCAGAATCGAAGATTCGATACTTTTCTTGCAATGTGAACCGAATGGCAAATTAATAGAATGACGTGGCCCAACGCGCACCTTTGAAAGGTTTTACAGGGTCCAACACAGCGGCGACTAGAAACACGTTCCACATGACAGTATGTGCTCAATAAAAACAGCCAGGTAGAGACGAACCAAAAGCAAAAGTAGCCTCTTGTCTTCGCTTACAAAAAAACATTTAAAAAAGAAAGATAGTCCCTACAATTAAATAGACAAAAAAAGTAAACCAGAAACAACAGCCCAAAACAGACATTATATAAACGAAGAAATCTGTATAAATCTACCTTTCCGCTGTTGCTGCTCCGGTTGCCTTGGCGCAGAACCCATCTCCAGAGTGACTGACAGCAGGACAGCGCGAGAGCATGCCGCCGACAGTCGAGCTGTCAGTCACACGCCTGTAGCCAGTAAGTCAGGCGTCGACCTGTGGAGAGAAGGGGGGAGGGTGCGAAGGAGGAAAGAAAGAGAGGAGAGAGGGAGAGATCGGAAAGGAAGGAGGGAGACTCAATAGTAAAACCAAGTCATTATACTCATAGTTACTTGGCCAGTGCAATCAACCATAGTCTATGTATTCAAACATTAGAAAGATACTATAATTCTAGTTATACAGTACACCAGTCAAAATGTTGGACACACCTACTCATTCAAGGGATTTACTTTATTTTAACGTTCTTCCACACATCAAAACTATGAAATAACACATATGGAATCATGTAGTAACCAAAAAAGTGTTAAACAAGTCTATATATATTTTAGATTATTCAAAGTAGCCATCCTTTGCCTTGATGACAGCTTTGAACACTCTTGGCATTCTTTCAACCAGCTTCATGGTGTAGTCTCCTGGAATGCTTTTCCAACAGTCTTGAAGGAGTTCCCACATATTCTGAGCACTTGTTGGCTGCTTTTCCTTCACTCTACGGTCCAACTTATCCCAAACCATCTCAATTGGGTTGAGGTCGGGTGATTGTGGAGACCAGGTCATCTGATGCAGCCCTCTATCACTCTCTTTCTTGTTCAAATAGCCCTTACACAGCCTGGATGTGTTGGTTCATTGTCCTGTTGAAAAGCAAAATGATATTCCCACTAAGCACAAACTAGATGGGATGGTTTATCGCTGCAGAATGCTGTGGTAGCCATGCTGGTTAAGTGTGCCTTGAATTCTAAATAAATCACAGTGTCACCTGCAAAGCACCCCCACACCTCCTCCTCCATGCTTCACGGTGGGAACCACACATGCAGAGATCATCCGTTCACCTACTCCAGGTCTGACAAAGACACGGCGGTTGGAACCAAAAATCTCAAATTTGGACTCAGACCCAAGGACAGATATCCACTGATCTAATGTCCATTGCTCGTGTTTCTTGGCCCAAGCAAGTCTCTTCTTATTATTGGTGTCCTTCAGTAGTGGTTTCTTTGCAGCAATTCGACCATGAAGGCCGGATTCACGTGGTCTCCTCTGAACAGTTGATGTTGAGATGTGTCTGTTACTTGAACTCTGTGAAGCATTTATTTGGGCTGCAATATGTGGTGCAGTTAATTGTTGTTTTCTGAGGCTGGTAACTTTAATGATCTTATCCTCTGCAGCAGAGGTAACACTGGGTCTTCCTTTCCTGTGACGGTCCTCATGAGAGCCAGTTTCGTCATAGCTCTTGATGGTTTTTACAACTGCACGTGAAGAAACTTGACATTTTCCGGATTGACCGCCCTTCATGTCTTAAAGTAATGATGGACTGTGTCACTTGTGTTATTGACTGTACGTTTGTTTATGTGTAACTCTGTGTTGTTGTTTTTGACGCTCTGCTTTGCTTTATCTTGGCCAGGTCGCAGTTGTAAATGAGAACTTGTTCTCAAGTGGCCACCTGGTTAAATAAAGGTGAAATAAATAACAAATAAAAAATAAACTGTTGTTTCTCTTTGCTTATTTGAGCTGTTCTTGACATAATATGGACTTGGTCTTTTACCCAATAAGGTTATTGTCTGTATACTAGAGGTCGACCGACTAATTAGGGCCAATTTCTAGTTTTCATAACAATCGGTAATCAACATTTTTGGACGCCGATTATGGCCGATTACATTGCACTACACGAGGAGACTGCGTGGCAGTAACAGGCTACCTGTTACACGAGGGCAGTAAGGAGCCAAGGTAAGTTGCTAGCTAGCATTAAACGTATCTTATAAAAAAAAATCAATCTTCACATAATCACTAGTTAACTACACATGGTTGATGATATTACTAGGTTAACTAGCTTGTCCTACGTTGCATATAATCAATGCGGTGCCTTTTAATTTATCATCGAATCACAGCCCACTTCAACTTCGCCAAACGGGGGATGATTTAACAAAAGCGCATTGCTGAAAAAAGCACAATCTTTGCACAAATATACCTAACCATAAACATCAAATATACCTAACCATAAACATCAATGCCTTTCTTAAAATCAATACACAGAAGTATATATTTTTAAACCTGCATATTTAGTGAAAAGAAATCCAGGTTAGCAGGCTATATTAAACTAGGGATATTGTGTCACTTCTCTTGCGTTCATTGCACACAGAGTCAGGGTATATGCAACAGTTTGAGCCGCCTGGCTCGTTGCGAACAAATTTGCCAGAATTGTACATAGTTATGACATAACATTGAAGGTGGTGCAATGTAACAGCAATATTTAGACGTAGGGATGCCACCCGTTAGATAAAATACAGAACGGTTCCGTATTTCACTGAAAGAAGAAACGCGTTGTTTTTTGAAATGATAGTTTCCGGATTTGACCATATTAAGGACCAAAGGCTCGTATTTCTGTGTTTATTATATTATAATTAAGTCTATGATTTGATATTATATTGAATAACTGGGAATATTGAATAACTGGGAATATTGAATAACTGGGAATTTTGAATAACTGGGAATATTGAAGAACTGGGAACATTGAAGAACTGGGAATATTGAAGAACTGGGAACATTGAAGAACTGGGAATATTGAAGAACTGGGAATATTGAAGAACTGGGAATGTTGAACCACCAGCTTTCATATGTTCTCATGTTCTGAGCAAGGAACATAAACGTCAGCTTTTTTAGATGGCACATATTGCACTTTTACTTTCTTCTCCAACACTGTGTTTTTGCATTATTGAAACCAAATTGAGCATGATTCATTATTTATTTGAGAATAAATTGATTTTATTTATGTATTATATTAAGTTAAAATAAATGTGTTCATTGTTCATTTAGTAAGGTTGTAATTGTCATTATTACAAATATATTATATATATATATATATATATATATATATATATATATATATATAAATCGGTATCAGCTTTTTTGGTCCTCCAATAATCGGTCTCGGCGTTGAAAAATCACAATCGGTCAACTTCTACTGTGTACCAACCCTACCTTGTCACAACACAACTGATTGGCTCAGAAGGAAAGAAATTCCCCAAATTAACTTCTAACCAGACACACCTGTTAATTGAAATGCATTCCAGGTGACTACCTCATAACGTTGGTTGAGAGAATGCCAAGAGCTGTCATCAAGGCAAAGGGTGGTTACTTTGAAGAATCTCAAATAGAAAATATATTTAGATTTGTTTAACAGTTTTTTTTTGGTGACTGCATTATTCCATATGTGTTATTAAATCGTTTGAATGTCTTAACTATTATTCTACAATGTATTCTACAATGTAGAAAATAGCAACAAAAAAAAAAGAATGAGTGTGTCCAATCTTTTGACTGGTACTGAATGTATTCAAATAGGTCTATTATAGGTCTATTATAGTAAAAATGTAAATCATCATTACCTTGAATCAGCCAAACGTCCTGTATGGTACTGAATGTATTCAAATAGGTGTAAATCATCGTTACCTTGAAACAGCCAAGCGTCCTGTATGGTGTGCCACTCCTCTCCAGTGGATGGGTGTTTTCCTCCTCTCCCCATCCCAGACCTGCAGGTGGACCACCAGGTCAGCAGGGGGGGCTCTGCTCTGTCCATACAGATAACAGAGGAGGGGTTCCACACCTGGCTGCTGCTAGGACTTCTCTCCATACCGCCCTTTGGAGAGAGAGAGAGAGATAGTTCAAACAGGTGTCACTATTGGGGAGGGAGGAGAGAGGGGGGAGAGGAGGGGGAGAGAGAGGGGGGAGAGGAGGGGGAGGGAGAGGAGGAGAGGGAGAGGGGAGGTGGAGAGGGGAGGGGAGGGAGAGAGAGAGAGGGGAGGGAGAGAGGCGAGGGGGAGAGGGAAGGGAGAGAAGGGAGAGAGGGGAGGGAGAGGGAAGGGAGAGAGGGGAGGGAGAGAGAGAGAGGGGAGGGAGAGAGGCGAGGGGGAGAGGGAAGGGAGAGAGGGGAGGGAGAGAGAGGGGAGGGAGAGACGGAGAGAGAGAGAGAGTGACAGAGAGAGAGAGAGCGCGAGAGAGAGAGAGAGAGAGAGAGAGAGAGAGAGAGAGAGAGAGAGAGAGTTCAAACAGGTGTCTCTTTTGGGGAGAGAGGAGAGAGAGAGCGGGGAGAGGAGGGAAGAGAGAGAGAGAGAGAGGAGGGAAGAGAGAGAGAACTCCTAGTAGTTTGGTTTCTGCCACTTCCTCAGTTGTCTAACAGCGGTCCCGGTAGTTTGGTTTCTGACACTTCCTCAGTTGTCTAACTGCACTCCCGGTAGTTTGGTTTCTGACACTTCCTCAGTTGTCTAGCTGCACTCCCGGTAGTTTGGTTTCTGACGCTTCCTCAGTTGTCTAACTGCACTCCCGGTAGTTTGGTTTCTGACACTTCCTCAGTTGTCTAGCTGCACTCCCGGTAGTTTGGTTTCTGACACTTCCTCAGTTGTCTAGCTGCACTCCCGGTAGTTTGGTTTCTGACGCTTCCTCAGTTGTCTAACTGCACTCCCGGTAGTTTGGTTTCTGACACTTCCTCAGTTGTCTAGCTGCACTCCCGGTAGTTTGGTTTCTGACACTTCCTCCGTTGTCTAGCTGCACTCCCGGTAGTTTGGTTTCTGACGCTTCCTCAGTTGTCTAACTGCGGTCCCGGTAGTTTGGTTTCTGACACTTCCTCAGTTGTCTAGCTGCACTCCCGGTAGTTTGGTTTCTGACACTTCCTCAGTTGTCTAGCTGCACTCCCGGTAGTTTGGTTTCTGACGCTTCCTCAGTTGTCTAACTGCGGTCCCGGTAGTTTGGTTTCTGCCACTTCCTCAGTTGTCTAGCTGCGGTCCCGGTAGTTTGGTTTCTGACACTTCCTCAGTTGTCTAACTGCGGTCCCGGTAGTTTGGTTTCTGACACTTCCTCAGTTGTCTAGCTGCACTCCCGGTAGTTTGGTTTCTGACGCTTCCTCAGTTGTCTAACTGCGGTCCCGGTAGTTTGGTTTCTGACACTTCCTCAGTTGTCTAGCTGCACTCCCGGTAGTTTGGTTTCTGACGCTTCCTCAGTTGTCTAACTGCGGTCCCGGTAGTTTGGTTTCTGACACTTCCTCAGTTGTCTAACTGCACTCCCGGTAGTTTGGTTTCTGCCACTTCCTCAGTTGTCTAGCTGCACTCCCGGTAGTTTGGTTTCTGACGCTTCCTCAGTTGTCTAACTGCGGTCCCGGTAGTTTGGTTTCTGACACTTCCTCAGTTGTCTAACTGCACTCCCGGTAGTTTGGTTTCTGCCACTTCCTCAGTTGTCTAGCTGCGGTCCCGGTAGTTTGGTTTCTGCCACTTCCTCAGTTGTCTAACTGCGGTCCCGGTAGTTTGGTTTCTGACACTTCCTCAGTTGTCTAACTGCGGTCCCGGTAGTTTGGTTTCTGACACTTCCTCAATTTGTACTCCCTCCATACTTAATTGTATCCAATGCTATGTTGGCCTTTTCTTAGTGGAACAGACCAACATAACTTTGGCTTTCTTGGTATTTAAAACAAGTTTGTTCTGGCAAACCCACTCCCTGATATTCTCCAAATCTACTTGTAAAGCTGTACCTGTTGAACCGATTGTCTTGCTGCATAAAATGTTGTATCATCTGTAAATATAGTAGCTTGAGTTTCAGATAAGGCATAAGGAAGGTCATTGGTATATATTAAATTAAGAAGTGGCCCAAGGCAACTGCCCTGCGGTAATTCCACAGTTTAAAGCACGAGGGGAAGAAAATTACCCGTTGATACAGGTGGACTGTTTCCTGTCAGTTAGATATGACTGTACCCAATTCAATGCTACTTCCTTAAAACCATAATGCATTTCATTTTTGTCAAAATGATCTCATGATCCACTAAATCAAATGCTGCAGTAAAATCTAAAAAGAATACACCCACAAACCTGCCATTATCCGTAGCATTGAGCCACTGGTCGGTCATGTCAAAAAATGCAGTGGTAGTGCAAGGGTTTTTGTGATAAGCATGCTGATTGGCTGTAATAAGATCATTCTTTTCCATGTACTCCCATATTTGTCGACTCACAATACCCTCCAATATCTTACTGAGTGAAGGGAGTAGATGAGTGAAGGGAGAGAGAGGAGAGGAGGGAGAGAGACAGGGAGAGTGAGGAGTGGAGGGAGAGAGACAGGGAGAGTGAGGAGGGGAGGGAGAGAGACAGGGAGAGTGAGGAGAGGAGGGAGAGAGAAGAGGGAGAGAGAGAGAGAGGGGAGAGAGACAGGGAGTGTGAGGAGGGAGGGAGCGAGAGGAGGTGAGGGAGAGAGAGAGAGAGAGTGAGAGAGAGAGGAGGGAGAGAGAGAGCAGGGAGAGAGACAGGGAGAGAGAGGAGGGGAGGGAGAGAGAGAGGAGGGGAGGGAGAGAGAGAGGGGAAAGAGGAGGGAGAGAGAAGAGGTGAGGGAGAGAGAGAGAGAGAGAGAGAGAGAGGGGGGGGGGGGTAGAGAGAGACAGAGAGGGGGGGGTCAAGTAGGTAGCTCAACTAATGGGGAAGGAGATCGATAGGGAGAGAGAATTGGGATTGGATAGAACAGAGGAGAGAGACAGACAGACTCCAATTTCTGTAACCAGAGTCATATCTCAGTCTGTGTAAACTCTATATAACTCATCTGTAGTCCAGACCAGAGTCATATCTCAGTCTGTGTAAACTCTATATAACTCCCCTGTAGTCCAGACTAGAGTCATATCTCAGTCTGTGTAAACTCTATATAACTCCCCTGTAGTCCAGACCAGAGCCATATCTCAGTCTGTGTAAACTCTATATAACTCATCTGTAGTCCAGACCAGAGCCATATCTCAGTCTGTGTAAACTCTATATAACTCATCTGTCGTCCAGACTAGAGTCATATCTCAGTCTGTGTAAACTCTATATAACTCCCCTGTAGTCCAGACTAGAGTCATATCTCAGTCTGTGTAAACTCTATATAACTCATCTGTAGTCCAGACCAGAGCCATATCTCAGTCTGTGTAAACTCTATATAACTCATCTGTCGTCCAGACTAGAGTCATATCTCAGTCTGTGTAAACTCTATATAACTCCCCTGTAGTCCAGACCAGAGTCATATCTCAGTCTGTGTAAACTCTATATAACTCCCCTGTAGTCCAGACCAGAGTCATATCTCAGTCTGTGTAAACTCTATATAACTCATCTGTAGTCCAGACCAGAGTCATATCTCAGTCTGTGTAAACTCTATATAACTCATCTGTAGCTACTGTCTGTCTGTTGGTGTTGTTTATCCTCCAGGTCTCTGTCTGTCTGTTGGTGTTGTTTATCCTCCAGGTCTCTGTCTGTTTGTTGGTGTTGTTTATCCTCCAGGTCTCTGTCTGTCTGTTGGTGTTGTTTATCCTCCAGGTCTCTGTCTGTCTGTTGGTGTTGTTTATCCTCCAGGTCTCTGTCTGTCTGTTGGTGTTGTTTATCCTCCAGGTCTCTGTCCTCCTCTAGGAGGCTACATGGCTGGAATGTCAAACATATCACCATCACTAAAGAGTTGATGTATCGCTTTGCTTACACGTTACACATCCATACACACATTACACACACACACACACAGTACACATCCATACACACATTACACACACACACACACACACAGTACACATCCATACACACATTACACACACACACACACACACACACACACACACACACACACACACACACACACACACACACAGTACACATCCATACACACATTACACACACACACACACACACACACACACACACACACACACACACACAGTACACATCCATACACACAGTACACATCCATACACACACACACACACACACATACACACACACACACACACAGTACACATCCATACACACATTACACACACACACACACACACACACAGTACACATCCACACACACATTACACACACACACACACAGTACACACACACACACAGTACACATCCATACACACACACACACACACTCACAGTACACACACACACATTACACACACACACTCACAGTACACACACACACACACACACACACACACACACAGTACACACATACACACACACACAGTACACATGCACACACTCACAGTACACACACACACACACGTACACACGCACACACACACACACACACACACACACACACACACACACACACCCAGTCCCCAGGGTGGAGCCAGTAGAGTATCAGGATAGAGAGAGTAGATGATCAGTCTGACCTTTATCATATCTACTGGGGCATGTTGCTACTTATTAATCACTAATGACCCCACTGGGACTGGGACTGGGACTGGGAGTGTGTGTGTGTGTGTGTGTACTGTGAGTGTGTGCATGTGTACTGTGTGTGTGTGTGTACTGTATGTGTGTGTGTACTGTGTGTGTGTGTGTGTGCGTGTCTGTGTGTGTGTGTGTGTCCTAAGGGAACTTCGGTTGAGCCCTCAGCTGAACAAAAGGTCACCTCACTGGGGGGGGGGGGGGGAGGGGGGGGGGAGACACAACTGCCCCTCCCCCCTCCCCTGCTCCTTGAGGATGTGAATGTGTGTTTAATCTTCTTGCTGCCCCCTCAAACCCTCCCACCACCTCTTCTGCTCTGCATGTAACCTCACCCACCCACCCACCCACACACACCCACCCACACACTCTCTCTCTCTCTGCCATTGTCTCTTCGGTGTAATGATGTCTGTGGGTTGTTTTAGAACTGTGATCAGGTGGACTACAGGACGGTGATGACGTAAAGCAATAAAATACATTCTACACCACACACACACACACACCTACACACACACACACACACACACACACCTGCTGAGCTCAAGGAATGGGTCGACGACACACACACACACACACGGGTACACACACACACACGGGTAAACACACGTACACACTCACATCCATGATGCAATAATGATTAAATCAGAACCACTATAATAACCAAGACAGATAACAATCACAATATAGACCCACATATCCCAGACTGTCTGGCGCTAGGTGTGTGTGTGTGTGTGTGTGTGTGTGTGTGTGTGTGTGTGTGTATGTGTGTGTGTGTGTGTGTGTGTGTGTGTGTGTGTGTGTGTGTGTGTTGTACTGTCCTTGAGTCAGTTATTTAAACTGACTCAAGGATAGTTCCTTTGTCATAAAGAATGGCTCGGTAACCGTGGCGACTTTGGGAAACGTTTACGTGACCCATGGATTGCGGTTGCCGTGAGAGATGATGCTGAAAAATCTGTGATGTCATTGTCTCCTCCTTACGATCAAAGGCCTAGACTAGGGTCTAGTCAAGACTATTGAGAAACACCCTTAATCTGTGGGTCCTAGACTAGGGTCTAGTCAAGACTATTGAGAAACACCCTTAATCTGTGGATCCTAGACGAGGGTCTAGTCAAGACTATTGAGAAACACCCTTTATCTGTGGGTCCTAGACTAGGGTCTAGTCAAGACTATTGAGAAACACCCTGTATCTGTGGGTCCTAGACTAGGGTCTAGTCAAGACTATTGAGAAACACCCTTAATCCGTGGATCCTAGACTAGGGTCTAGTCAAGACTATTGAGAATCACCCTTTATCTGTGGGTCCTAGACGAGAGTCTAGTCAAGACTATTGAGAAACACCCTTTATCTGTGGGTCCTAGACGAGGGTCTGGTCAAGACTATTGAGAAACACCCTGTATCAGTGGATCCTAGACTAGGGTCTAGTCAAGACTATTGAGAAACACCCTTTATCTGTGGCTTCGAGACGAGTAAAACTATTGCCAAAACAGCGTTTAGCTACCCAGGAAAGGGCTAAGAATTGCACATATTAATATACAGTGCCTTGCGAAAGTATTCGGCCCCCTTGAACTTTGCGACCTTTTGCCACATTTCAGGCTTCAAACATAAAGATATAAAACTGTATTTTTTTGTGAAGAATCAACAACAAGTGGGACACAATCATGAAGTGGAACGACATTTATTGGATATTTCAAACTTTTTTAACAAATCAAAAACTGAAAAATTGGGCGTGCAAAATTATTCAGCCCCCTTAAGTTAATACTTTGTAGCGCCACCTTTTGCTGCGATTACAGCTGTACGTCGCTTGGGGTATGTCTCTATCAGTTTTGCACATCGAGAGACTGAAATTTTTTCCCATTCCTCCTTGCAAAACAGCTTGAGCTCAGTGAGGTTGGATGGAGAGCATTTGTGAACAGCAGTTTTCAGTTCTTTCCACAGATTCTCGATTGGATTCAGGTCTGGACTTTGACTTGGTCATTTTAACACCGGGATATGTTTATTTTTGAACCATTCCATTGTAGATTTTTCTTTATGTTTTGGATCATTGTCTTATTGGAAGACAAATCTCCGTCCCAGTCTCAGGTCTTTTGCAGACTCCATCAGGTTTTCTTCCAGAATGGTCCTGTATTTGGCTCCATCCATCTTCCCATCAATTTTAACCATCTTCCCTGTCCCTGCTGAAGAAAAGCAGGCCCAAACCATGATGCTGCCACCACCATGTTTGACAGTTGGGATGGTGTGTTCAGGATGATGAGCTGTGTTGCTTTAACGCCAAACATGACGTTTTGCATTGTTGCCAAAAAGTTCAATTTTGGTTTCATCTGACCAGAGCACCTTCTTCCACATGTTTGGTGTGTCTCCCAGGTGGCTTGTGGCAAACTTTAAACGACACTTTTTATGGATATCTTTAAGAAATGGCTTTCTTCTTGCCACTCTTCCATAAAGGCCAGATTTGTGCAATATACGACTGATTGTTGTCCTATGGACAGAGTCTCCCACCTCAGCTGTAGATCTCTGCAGTTCATCCAGAGTGATCATGGGCCTCTTGGCTGCATCTCTGATCAGTCTTCTCCTTGTATGAGCTGAAAGTTTAGAGGGACGGCCAGGTCTTGGTAGATTTGCAGTGGTCTGATACTCCTTCCATTTCAATATTATCGCTTGCACAGTGCTCCTTGGGATGTTTAAAGCTTGGGAAATATTTTTGTATCCAAATCCGGCTTTAAACTTCTTCACAACAGTATCTCGGACCTGCCTGGTGTGTTCCTTGTTCTTCATGATGCTCTCTGCGCTTTTAATGGACATCTGAGACTATCACAGTGCAGGTGCATTTATACGGAGACTTGATTACACACAGGTGGATTGTATTTATCATCATTAGTCATTTAGGTCAACATTGGATCATTCAGAGATCCTCACTGAACTTCTGGAGAGAGTTTGCTGCACTGAAAGTAAAGGGGCTGAATAATTTTGCACGCCCAATTTTTCAGTTTTTGATTTGTTAAAAAAGTTTGAAATATCCAATAAATGTCGTTCCACTTCATGATTGTGTCCCACTTGTTGTTGATTCTTCACAAAAAAGATACAGTTTTATAGCTTTATGTTTGAAGCCTGAAATGTGGCAAAAGGTCGCAAAGTTCAAGGGGGCCGAATACTTTCGCAAGGCACTGTATGTACCCTTAGAAATAAGGTTCTTGAATTCAATAACTTGCTAATATCGGATAACATTCATATACTGGCCATCTGAAACAGACTCAGATAATTATTTTGATGATACAGCAGTAGCAATACTGGGATATAATGTAACATCTACAGAGAAGACAGGAATGCCTATGGTGGAGGTGTAGTTGTTTATATTCAGAGACAACAGCTGCTACTTCCTGTTAAGATTAAAAAAGGATCTCATGTCAAATGCTGTTGAAGTAATACGACTACAGGTTCACCTGCCTCGACGAAACTCTTCTTTTGGGGTGCTGCTACAGGTCAAGTGCCAACAGTCAGTATCTGGATAATATGTGTTGCAATGAGGTGCAATAAGGTGTGTGATGTAAACAGAGAGGTCTATTTATCGGGGTGACCTGAAAAGTGACTGGTTAGCAACTAGCTGTCCTCTCTAGAGGAATCTTCTAACTGTGACTGATGCCTGTAATCTAACCCAGATTATCACTCAGCCAACTACAGTGTGACTGATGCCTGTGATATAACCCAGATTATCACTCAGCCAACAAGAGTGTGACTGATGCCTGTAATATAACCCAGATTATCACTCAGCCAACTACAGTGTGATTTATGCCTGTAATATCACCCAGATTATCACTCAGCCAACTACAGTGTGATTTATGCCTGTAATATCACCCAGATTATCACTCAGCCAACTACAGTGTTATTGATGCCGGTAATACAACCCAGATTATCACTCAGCCAACTACAGTGTGACTGATGCCTATAATACAACCCAGATTATCACTCAGCCAACTACAGTGTGATTGATGCCGGTAATACAACCCAGATTATCACTCAGCCAACTACAGTGTTATTGATGCCGGTAATACAACCCAGATTATCACTCAGCCAACTACAGTGTTATTGATGCCGGTAATACAACCCAGATTATCACTCAGCCAACTACAGTGTTATTGATGCCTATAATACAACCCAGATTATCACTCAGCCAACTACAGTGTTATTGATGCCGGTAATACAACCCAGATTATCACTCAGCCAACTACAGTGTTATTGATGCCGGTAATACAACCCAGATTATCACTCAGCCAACTACAGTGTTATTGATGCCGGTAATACAACCCAGATTATCACTCAGCCAACTACAGTGTGACTGATGCCTATAATACAACCCAGATTATCACTCAGCCAACTACAGTGTTATTGATGCCGGTAATACAACCCAGATTATCACTCAGCCAACTACAGTGTTATTGATGCCGGTAATACAACCCAGATTATCACTCAGCCAACTACAGTGTTATTGATGCCGGTAATACAACCCAGATTATCACTCAGCCAACTACAGTGTAAACCAATAGTGTCGGATCTATGACATCCACTTGTATTGATCATATTGTCACTAATGCTGCAAAGCTTTGCTCCAAACTAATATAAATTCCCATTGGCTGTAGTGACCATAACATTTTTGTCAATAACAAGGAAAGTGCCAAAGGTTTGGGCCTAAAGTAAATTCATAAGAGATCAGACAATATATTTTCTCAGGACTCTGTTGTTGTTGTTGAAGATGTAAACATGTACATGTTGGTCTGATGTGTTTGAGGAAGTGAACCAAGATGCAGCACTGGAAATATTTGTAAAATTATTCATGGCAATTGTTAATACCTTAACTGTTAGAACCCTGTTAGAACCCTGTGAGAACTGTTAGAACCCTGTGAGAACTGTTAGAACCCTGTTAGAACCCTGTGAGAACTGTTCGGACACTGTTAGAACCCTGTTAGAACCCTGTGTGAACTGTTCAAACCCTGTTAGAACCCTGTGTGAACTGTTCGAACCCTGTTAGAAACCTGTGAGAACTGTTCGGAACCCTGTTAGAACCCTGTTAGAACCCTGTGAGAACTGTTCACACCCTGTTAGAACCCTGTTAGAACCCTGTTAGAACCCTGTTAGCTTGATGAGGAATTGAAACATTTTATGGTTCAAAGACGTGATGCAAAAAAGTCAGGCTGCTCAGCTGATTGGTTGACGTATTGTGCATGGAGACATATTGTGACTAAACTTAGCAAAAACAAGAAGAAATGATAATTACCAAACCGAGATAAATGACGTAAAACACAATGGGAAAAGACGCTGGAGTACCTTACATGATATAACGGACAGAAAACCCAATTCATCTCCGTCCGTCTTTGAAGTTGAAAGGTCACCGATAACAAAACCATTTGATGTTGCCCGTCATGTTAAATGGCTGTTTCACTACTAAAACTGGAGAGGGAAAAAAACTCTGAAATTAAATGACAATATTGAACAGTGAACCATCATACTAATATATAAAATATCTAACAGGGAAAGAGAAGGATTGTTGTTTTGAATTTGGTCAAGTTAGTGTTGGAGAGGTAGAGAAACTGCCTCAGCATGCATATAGAGAAGGGCACTCAACTTGTACTGCACTGACTCAGATGACTGCTGATTGGTTAAAATAACAGGATGACATTGGAGCTGTATTGTTAGATTTCAGAGCAGATTTTTTATGTTATTGAAGAAACTAACTTGCTGTGGCTTTACATCACCTGCCATCACACGGCTGGAGAGTCATTTAACCAATAGAACCCAGAGAGTTCTTCAGTGGAAGCTTCTCTAACATCAGATATGTACAGTGTGCAGTGTCTCTCGGGCAGGTCGGGCCGTTACATTTCTCTGTTTATAAATGATTTTACCACTTGTCTCACACCACGCTAGGACGGCATGCGGATGATTCCACACTCTACATGGCAGCACCCAATGCCAGTGAGCTCACTGATATTCTAAATAAGAATGGGTGATGTAATAATAAACTGGTCACAGTCAGTATCAGAATGGGTGATGTAATAATAACCTGGTCACGGTCAGTATCAGAATGGGTGATGTAATAATGAACTGGTCACAGTCAGTGTCAGAATGGGTGATGTAATAATAAACTGGTCACAGTCAGTATCAGAATGGGTGATGTAATAATGAACTGGTCACGGTCAGTATCAGAATGGGTGATGTAATAATAAACTGGTCACAGTCAGTATCAGAATGGGTGATGTAATAATAAACTGGTCAGTATCAGAATGGGTGATGTAATAATGAACTGGTCAGTATCAGAATGGGTGATGTAATAATAAACTGGTCACGGTCAGTATCAGAATGGGTGATGTAATAATAAACTGGTCACAGTCAGTATCAGAATGGGTGATGTAATAATGAACTGGTCACAGTCAGTATCAGAATGGGTGATGTAATAATAAACTGGTCACGGTCAGTATCAGAATGGGTGATGTAATAATCAACTGGTCACAGTCAGTATCAGAATGGGTGATGTAATAATGAACTGGTCAGTATCAGAATGGGTGATGTAATAATAAACTGGTCAGTATCAGAATGGGTGATGTAATAATGAACTGGTCACAGTCAGTATCAGAATGGGTGATGTAATAATGAACTGGTCACAGTCAGTATCAGAATGGGTGATGTAAAAATGAACTGGTCACAGTCAGTATCAGAATGGGTGATGTAATAATAAACTGGTCACAGTCAGTATCAGAATGGGTGATGTAATAATGAACTGGTCACAGTCAGTATCAGAATGGGTGATGTAATAATGAACTGGTCACAGTCAGTATCAGAATGGGTGATGTAATAATGAACTGGTCACAGTCAGTATCAGAATGGGTGATGTAATAATGAACTGGTCACAGTCAGTATCAGAATGGGTGATGTAATAATGAACTGGTCACAGTCAGTATCAGAATGGGTGATGTAATAATGAACTGGTCACAGTCAGTATCAGAATGGGTGATGTAATAATGAACTGGTCCCAGTCAGTATCAGAATGGGTGATGTAATAATGAACTGGTCACAGTCAGTATCAGAATGGGTGATGTAATAATGAACTGGTCACAGTCAGTATCAGAATGGGTGATGTAATAATAAACTGGTCACAGTCAGTATCAGAATGGGTGATGTAATAATCAACTGGTCACAGTCAGTATCAGAATGGGTGATGTAATAATCAACTGGTCACAGTCAGTATCAGAATGGGTGATGTAATAATGAACTGGTCACGATCAGTATCAGAATGGTTGATGTAATAATAAACTGGTCACAGTCAGTATCAGAATGGGTGATGTAATAATAAACTGGTCAGTATCAGAATGGGTGATGTAATAATAAACTGGTCACGGTCAGTATCAGAATGGGTGATGTATTAATAACCTGGTCACAGTCAGTATCAGAATGTGTGATGTAATAATCAACTGGTCAGTATCAGAATGGGTGATGTAATAATAACCTGGTCTTGAATAAATCTAAAACTAAATGCATTGTATTTGGCTCTAAACATTCTCTAAGACCTTAACTGACGTTGTGCATAGAGGATGTGAGCGCTGAGGAAGCTGAACTCCAAGGTATAACATTGGATGGTCAATTATCATGGTCAAGTCATATTGACTAAGTTGTTGTTTAGATGAGGAGAAGTTATCATGGTCAACTGTTAGACTAGGTTGTTGACTAGGTTGTTGTGAAGATGGGGAGGGATATTGTCTGTTATAAAAATATGTTCTGTGTTTCTGACACAAAGATCAACTGTACTAGTTGTCCAGACTCTGGTCTTGTCCCATCTCGAGGACTGTCTGGTAATATGGTCAGGTGCAGAAAAGAAAGACCTAGCAAAGCTGTCTCAAAACAAAACAGCACGTCTTGCCCTTTAACTACACACACATATAACTAACATCAACAACATGGATGATAGTCTTTCTGGTTGACGGTTGACCAGAGATGTACTGCTTCTCTTTTAGTTATGGTAAATATTACTGTGGCGAAAAGTCCAAATTGTCTGGATAATCAAATCACATTCAGCTCACACACCCCTACATACCCCACAAGACATGCCACCAGGGGTCTCTTCAGACACCCATACATACCCCACAAGACATGCCACCAGGGGTCTCTTCAGACACCCATACATACCCCACTAGACATGCCAACATGGGTCTCTTCACACACCCATACATACCCCACTAGACATGCCACCAGGGGTCTCTTCAGACACCCATACATACCCCACAAGACATGTTGTCAGGGGTCTCTTCAGACACCCATACATACCCCACAAGACATGCCACCAGGGGTCTCTTCAGACACCCATACATACCCCACTAGACATGCCATCAGGGGTCTCTTCAGACACCCATACATACCCCACAAGACATGCCACCAGGGGTCTCTTCACACACCCATACATACCCCACAAGACATGCCATCAGGGGTCTCTTCACACACCCATACATACCCCACAAGACATGCCATCAGGGGTCTCTTCAGACACCCATACATACCCCACAAGACATGCCATCAGGGTTCTCTTCACACACCCATACATACCCCACAAGACATGCCACCAGGGGTCTCTTCACAGACCCATACATACCCCACAAGACATGCCACCAGGGGTCTCTTCACACACCCATACATACCCCACAAGACATGCCATCAGGGGTCTCTTCACACACCCATACATACCCCACAAGACATGCCATCAGGGGTCTCTTCAGACACCCATACATACCCCACAAGACATGCCATCAGGGTTCTCTTCAGACACCTATACATACCCCACAAGACATGCCACCAGGAGTCTCTTCACACACCCATACATACCCCACAAGACATGCCACCAGGGGCCTCTTCCCAAGTCCAAAACGGGAATGGTGAGGGGACACACACACATAGAGACACCCTTTGTCTGTGTGTCCTAGACGAGAGTCTAGTCAAGACTATTGAGATACACCCTTTGTCTGTGTGTCCTGGTCTCGGGGTCCTTTGTTGCAGCTGCCATGGCGGATTTAAGCGTCCGTACGGGCCTGACTGAAACAGGCTTTACCTCCTCTCACACAAAGAGCCATTTAAACGCTGAAAGGACGACTGAAGTCTTCATTATATATACCTCCCGGAGAAAGAGAGAGGAACCTCGGGGGCGAGGAGGAGAACACATTGCGTCCCAGATGACACCCTATTCCCAATACACCGAGTCGACAAATAATTAGGAACACCTGCTCTTTCCATGACATACGTCCCAATACACCGAGTCGACAAATAACTAGGAACACCTGCTCTTTCCATGACATACGTTCCAATACACCGAGTCGACAAATAATTAGGAACACCTGCTCTTTCCATGACATACGTCCCAATACACCGAGTCGACAAATAATTAGGAACACCTGCTCTTTCCATGACATACGTCCCAATACACCGAGTCGACAAATAATTAGGAACACCTGCTCTTTCCATGACATACGTCCCAATACACCGAGTCGACAAATAATTAGGAACACCTGCTCTTTCCCATGACATACGTCCCAATACACCGAGTCGACAAATAATTAGGAACACCTGCTCTTTCCCATGACATGACGACTGACCAGGTGAATGTTAGGATCTCTTATTGATGTCGTCTGTTAAATCCACTTCAGTCAGTGTAGATGAAGGGGGAGGAGACGGGTTAAATACGTTTTTTTTTAAAGACGAGACATGGATTGTGCGTGTGTGCCATTGAATGGGAAGGACAAAAGATTTAAGTGCCTTTGAACGGGGTACCGGTTTTAGTGTGTCAAGAACTGCCACGCTGCTGGGTTATTCACGCTCAAGGATGTGTCG
>NW_023493697.1:260000-272500 GCF_013265735.2 Oncorhynchus mykiss
GGAGAGTCATTATGAAGTAATCTCACCAGTAAATGGATGTAACTACATCTCCCAACAAGGTGTGAATAACAAGTGGGACTTTATATTACCTGTGGTGAGTGATACGGAGAGGAGTTCAGGAAGTGTGTGTGAATGTCGTGACTGTGGGAAGGGGAAAGTGTGTGTGGCATGAGAATCACAAAACCACTCAGCACACAACAGTCTAGAGAATCACACCCTGAAATATCACTTCTTCCTGTTCAACTCTGACCTCTGTAGCAGCAGTATGACTGACGTCCTGTTCAACTCTGACCTCTGTAGCAGCAGTCTGATGTCCTGTTCAACTCTGACCTCTGTAGCAGCAGTCTGACGTCCTGTTCAACTATGACCTCTGTAGCAGCAGTCTAACTGACGTCCTGTTCAACTCTGACCTCTGTAGCAGCAGTCTGACGTCCTGTTCAACTCTGACCTCTGTAACAGCAGTCTGACGTCCTGTTCAACTCTGACCTCTGTAGCAGCAGTCTAACTGACGTCCTGTTCAACTCTGACCTCTGTAGCAGCAGTCTGACGTCCTGTTCAACTCTGACCTCTGTAGCAGCAGTCTGACGTCCTGTTCAACTCTGACCTCTGTAGCAGCAGTCTGACGTCCTGTTCAACTATGACCTCTGTAGCAGCAGTCTAACTGACGTCCTGTTCAACTCTGACCTCTGTAGCAGCAGTCTGACGTCCTGTTCAACTCTGACCTCTGTAACAGCAGTCTGACGTCCTGTTCAACTCTGACCTCTGTAGCAGCAGTCTAACTGACGTCCTGTTCAACTCTGACCTCTGTAGCAGCAGTCTGACGTCCTGTTCAACTCTGACCTCTGTAGCAGCAGTCTGAAGTCCTGTTCAACTCTGACCTCTGTAGCAGCAGTCTAAATGACGTCCTGTTCAACTCTGACCTCTGTAACAGCAGTCTGACGTCCTGTTCAACTCTGACCTCTGTAGCAGCAGTCTAACTGACGTCCTGTTCAACTCTGACCTCTGTAGCAGCAGTCTGACGTCCTGTTCAACTCTGACCTCTGTAACAGCAGTCTGATGTCCTGTTCAACTCTGACCTCTGTAACAGCAGTCTGACGTCCTGTTCAACTCTGACCTCTGTAACAGCAGTCTGACATCCTTTAAATGCTGAATTGAATGGCATAACTCAATAATTAGCGAGCTAACTCTTCAGCAGAGACCAGTGTGATGCCTACATGCATAGTACGTGTGTGTGTGTGTCAGGGCCAGATGTCTGCGAGGAGGCCTAGGAGACAGATAAGTCTGACGGTGAAGGTCACATATGGCTTGCTTCCCAAATGGCAACACTATACCCTAGGTAGTGCACTACTATTGAGTAGGGCCCAGAGGGCTCTATATAGGGACTAAGGTCCCATTTGGAACTCAGCCATAGGGCTACGAGTAGGGCCCAGAGGGCTCTATATAGGGACTAAGGTCCCATTTGGAACTCAGCCATAGGGCTACGAGTAGGGCCCATAGGGCTACCTACGCTAGTGGATGATAATCCCCATGTCCTGAGGGACAACGTGCACAGGAGTGTGTGTGTGTGTGTGTAGAAGTGTGTGTGTGTGTGTGTGTACTGTATGTTCCATTGTTTCCGGGGCCTCTGACCTTTCCACTCAAACGAGAGGGGTTTTGGACAATCCTGAGTGACGGGTGTGTGAGTCTCAGGTCTGAGTGGCAGGGGGGCCTCAGGTCCCACAGAGAAACACAGAGCAATTAGACAGGACCAGAGGGCCAATTAAATCAACAGAGACAGGAAGAGGGTGTGTGTGTGTGTGTGTGTGTGTGTGTGTGAGACTCCTGTGTGTTTTCTTAAGAGACGACCGAGTACAAACTTAATTCATGGGTAATATTGTTGGCTTCAACCTCTTCAAATGGCATCAATGTTTATCTACTGAAGCCCAATGGAGGCATCATTTTATTACGTTACCTAATTACCATATTATTCTAACAGTATGAACGGATTAATTCATTCCCATCAGGTGTAGGTCAGGATAGACTAACAGGTGTAGGTCAGGATAGACTAACAGGTGTAGGTCAGGATAGACTAACAGGTGTAGGTCAGGATAGACTAACAGGCGTAGGTCAGGATAGACAAACAGGTGTAGGTCAGGATAGACTAACAGGTGTAGGTCAGGATAGACTAACAGGTGTAGGTCAGGATAGACTAACAGGCGTAGGTCAGGATAGAATAACAGGCGTAGGTCAGGATAGACTAACAGGCGTAGGTCAGGATAGACTAACAGGTGTAGGTCAGGATAGACTATCAGGTGTAGGTCAGGATAGACTAACAGGTGTAGGTCAGGATAGACTAACAGGTGTAGGTCAGGATAGACTAACAGGTGTAGGTCAGGATAGACTAACAGGTGTAGGTCAGGATAGACTAACAGGTGTAGGTCAGGATAGACTAACAGGTGTAGGTCAGGATAGACTAACAGATGTAGGTCAGGATAGACTAACAGGTGTAGGTCAGGATAGACTAACAGGTGTAGGTCAGGATAGACTAACAGGTGTAGGTCAGGATAGACTAACAGGTGTAGGTCAGGATAGACTAACAGGTGTAGGTCAGGATAGACTAACAGGTGTAGGTCAGGATAGACTAACAGGTGTAGGTCAGGATAGACTAACAGGTGTACGTCAGGATAGACTAACAGGTGTAGGTCAGGATAGACTAACAGGTGTAGGTCAGGATAGACTAACAGGTGTAGGTCAGGATAGACTAACAGGTGTAGGTCAGGATAGACTAACAGGCGTAGGTCAGGATAGACAAACAGGTGTAGGTCAGGATAGACTAACAGGTGTAGGTCAGGATAGACTAACAGGTGTAGGTCAGGATAGACTAACAGGTGTAGGTCAGGATAGACTAACAGGTGTAGGTCAGGATAGAATAACAGGCGTAGGTCAGGATAGACTAACAGGCGTAGGTCAGGATAGACTAACAGGTGTAGGTCAGGATAGACTAACAGGTGTAGGTCAGGATAGACTAACAGGTGTAGGTCAGGATAGACTAACAGGTGTAGGTCAGGATAGACTAACAGATGTAGGTCAGGATAGACTAACAGGTGTAGGTCAGGATAGACTAACAGGTGTAGGTCAGGATAGACTAACAGGTGTAGGTCAGGATAGACTAACAGGTGTAGGTCAGGATAGACTAACAGGTGTAGGTCAGGATAGACTAACAGGCGTAGGTCAGGATAGACAAACAGGTGTAGGTCAGGATAGACTAACAGGTGTAGGTCAGGATAGACTAACAGGTGTAGGTCAGGATAGACTAACAGGCGTAGGTCAGGATAGAATAACAGGCGTAGGTCAGGATAGACTAACAGCGTAGGTCAGGATAGACTAACAGGTGTAGGTCAGGATAGACTATCAGGTGTAGGTCAGGATAGACTAACAGGTGTAGGTCAGGATAGACTAACAGGTGTAGGTCAGGATAGACTAACAGGTGTAGGTCAGGATAGACTAACAGGTGTAGGTCAGGATAGACTAACAGGTGTAGGTCAGGATAGACTAACAGGTGTAGGTCAGGATAGACTAACAGGTGTAGGTCAGGATAGACTAACAGGTGTAGGTCAGGATAGACTAACAGGCAGACCGTATTCCGTTGACTCATAGTCTGTAAATTGGTCATCATGACGTTAGATATCTAATGGGGTATAATTTTTTAATGGCCGTTGTATTTCCAGATTTTAAAACGCGCTCCAATCATCCTCTACTCGGGCGCTGTTGAGATTCTCACCTTGTCCAGTAAAATGTCAAACCGGGGACGCTTGAGACGAGCCGGTAGCAGCTAATTTACCAACGAGGAGGAACGGAACGCACCGGCTGTCGGGACTAACGATTGGCGGGGTCGCTAGGAACACTCCCTGCCCAGGTAATTAGCTTTAATAAGGGAGAGTGGAAACTGCCACTTTGGGGAGATGTGTGTGTGTGTGTGAGAGAGAGAGGTCAATATGGCATACAAATGAGAGAGAGAGGGGGAGGAAGAGAGAGAGAGGGGGGGGGGAGCGAGAGGTGTGGGCGGGAGAGAGAGGAGGCAGAGAGAAGGGGGAGGGAGGTAGAGAGAGAGAGAGCGAGCGAGACGGGGCGGGAGGGAGAGAGACGGGGGCGGGAGGGAGAGAGACGGGGGCGGGAGGCAGAGAAAGAGAGAGGGGAGAGAGAGAGAGGTGTTCTAAATTAGCTTTACAAATGAGTCAGCTCCTACTAAATGGAAGACAGAATTCAATATGAAAATATTCTGTTCTGTTCTAATGGAAGCCTCCGTCTCCACATTGACAACCTGTCTCTCCTATCTGTTTGTCTGTCAATATCACTGGAAGTCTATGAGCCAATTAGTACAACCCATCCCCCCTGTCGCTGTCTGTCTGACAGTCACTTCACTCTGCCTACAGATCCATAATGGAACTCAATGAGTTGTCGCTCAAATTACACTCAAGTGGCACCCTGGTCCAAAGAAGTGCACTATATAGGGAATAGGTCTCTGGTCTAAAGTAGTGCACTATATAGGGAATAGGTCTCTGGTCTAAAGTAGTGCACTATATAGGGAATAGGTCTCTGGTATAAAGTAGTGTACTATATAGGGAATAGGGCTCTGGTCTAAAGTAGTGCACTATATAGGGAATAGGTCTCTGGTCAAAAGTAGTACCACTATATAGGGAATAGGTCTCTGGTCTATAGCAGTGTACTACATAGGGAATATGGCTCTGGTCTAAAGTAGTGCACTATATAGGGAATAGGGCTCTGGTCTATAGTAGTGTTGTATATAGGGAATAGGGCCCTGGTCTACAGTAGTGCACTATATAGGGAATAGGGCCCTGGTCTAAAGTAGTGCACTATATAGAAAATAGGGCTCTGGTCTATAGTAGTGCACTATATAGGAAATAGGGTGCCATAGGGCTCTGGTCTATAGTAGTGTTCTATATAGGGAATAGGGCTCTGGTCTAAAGTAGTGCACTATATAGGGAATAGGGCTCTGGTCTATAGTAGTGTTGTATATAGGGAATAGGGCCCTGGTCTACAGTAGTGCACAATATAGAGAATAGGACTCTGGTCTAAAGTAGTGCACTATATAGGGAATAGGGCTCTGGTCTATAGTAGTGTTCTATATAGGGAATAGGGCTCTGGTCTATAGTAGTGCACTATATAGGGAATAGGTCTTTGGTCTATAGTAGTGCACTATATAGGGAATAGGGGCCATTAGGGAATCATTCTATCACCCCTGAGATGGTGAGTGTCCAGACTATGGGCCAATGCTTCAATGATCCTGACCTGCTCATTAAGGAGAGATATGAAGAGACCGATGGCTGATGCACTGAACTTGGCCATCTTCAGTTGTTTTGCAGTGAATAGTTACTCTGGTCAAAAACAGGGAGGGACTACCTGCACTAGCCCAATAATACTCCTCCCCATTGCAAAATGTTTTGCTACAGTGTGCCCCTAATGAATTGGACCCAGGAGTCGGAGTGGCCAGAGCTATACACCAATAGCAAGGTTTTATTCCAGCCTTATTGCAACACCTGATTTCGGAACTAGAAGCACAAGCATTTCGCTACACTCGCATTAACATCTGCTAACCATGTGTATGTGACAAATAAAATTTGATTTGATTTCACTAATCAGCTGATACTCAGAACCTTGATTAGCTGAACCAGGTGTGTTGTGTAAAATAGGTCTGGAGCAGGGCCTCCTGAGTGGTACAGTGATCTCTAGCTGTGCCACTAAAGATCCTGGTTCGAGTCTTGAGCGCTGTCGCAGCCGGGAGACCCATGGGGCTGCGCACAATTGGCCCAGAGTCGTCCGGGTTATGGGAGGGGTTTGGCCTGTCCAATCGCGCTCTAGCGACTCCAGTGGCGGGCCGGGCGCAGTGCACGCTGACACGGTTGCCAGGTTACGGCGTTTCCCCCGAGTCATTGGTGCGGCTGACTTCCGGGTTCAGCGGGCATTGTGTCAAGAAACGGTGCGGCTTGGCCGGGTTGTTTCGGAGGACGCGGAGTGCCCGCGATGGGACAAGAAGAAAATAAATAAATAAATATAGGTCTGGAGCAAAAGCCGGCTCTGTCGGTAGCTCTCTATATGAAGAGGATTTGGTCACCCCTGTGCTACTGGCTGGGTCTACAGTGTGATACAGCGTCACCTGGTGTTACACAGCAGTAATGGCTAAATTAAATCGGAATAGGTATCTGTAACCAGGTTTACACACAAATGTATGATTTAAAAAAAAATCTGAGTTAAGTAAAAATGTCATGACAGGCCTGACGGAAACAACTATTTGTTTTCGGTAAACTTTCCAAATGTCGACAAAAACAAAATACGCTGGACAAGGTGGGATTTTATGCACAGATATTGATATAATAACCATCACATGGAAGTAACCGTTGAGTTACGCGATGACGTGGTGTGTGGTCCTCCCCTACGACTCGTCGGGAAAGCAAGCAGTTTATTAGGCTACAGATGAAATACGTAGAAATCATGAACTTCTCAGGGTGGCGAAAGAGCACGGTGATCTTGATGCTCATTTTCAATACATTTTGAGGGTCTTATTCCGGTGACACGATGATTGATGCTGGACTGCCCTTTGACAAATAAAAAATATTCCTCTCTTTAGTACATAATCTCATCGCTCGCTATACAACGCAACATGTCTCGTGAGACAACTATCAAGAGCTGAAAATGCAACGGAAACAGATTATCGGTACGTGGGAATAAAACCCTGAAAACAATGTATTTCATATGCACCAAGTCATCACACACAGCCTTTTATCTGCTACAAGTCAGTTTGATGGAAACACATCTCTCTCTCTCGTGGGAAAATTTGCATATCGTTTTTATGCAGATTTTCACAATATTCGCATTGAAAAATCTCCCGTCAGTTAGATGGAAACCGAGCTGGTGAGTTACTTTGAAAAGAAAGTGGAGGGAGAATGAGAATATAAAAACACACAAAACAAAATCACTTTATTTCAAGGATCTGTTTTTGGGGGGGGGGAGTTCCTCTGTTCTACAAAACAAAAAGGTATATTACAGTATACCTCCATTATCGGACAGTAAACGAGAGAGTCCTGCACTCAGATCAGGCCTTACATTCCTGGGGCCGCATCAATGGTCTCAGAGCTGATCTAGGATCTGTTTTGTCTTTAAGATTATAACAAATATAATTATATGGACAGGGGGAACCTGATCCTAGATCAGCACTCCTACTAAAATGATACATAACAGCCCCATGGACTAAGAAGCACTTAAAATGGAGATTCTCATCTGGGTCCATGAGTGTGTTTCATCTGGGTCCATGAGTATGTTTCATCTGGGTCCATGAGTATGTTTCATCTGGGTCCATGAGTGTGTTTCATCTGGGTCCATGAGTGTGTTTCATCTGGGTCCATGAGTATGTTTCATCTGGGTCCATGAGTATGTTTCATCTGGGTCCATGAGTATGTTTCATCTGGGTCCATGAGTATGTTTCATCTGGGTCCATGAGTATGTTTCATCTGGGTCCATGAGTATGTTTCATCTGGGTCCGGGAAACCAGCCCTGTAAGAACTGGGTCAACTTAGACGACTAGTCTTCTAACATTAATTTACAGAGGAAAGACTGTCAGGTGACTAGGGTTGAACAATTCTGTGAACTTTCAATGAATTCCCTGGTTTTACAGAAATCCCAGATGCAGAATTTCCTGAATAAAGAAGGAATAAGCAGGGAACTCAGAACCCTACGACCAGGATATCCTGAATAAAGAAGGAATAAGCAGGGAACTCAGAACCCTACGACCAGGATATCCTGAATAAAGAAGGAATAAGCAGGGAACTCAGAACCCTACGACCAGGATATCCTGAATAAAGAAGGAATAAGCAGGGAACTCAGAACCCTACGACCAGGATTTCTGGAAAACGAGGGAATTTAAATAAAAAATGTATGACACCTTTATGTTAAAAAAAAATGTATCTATTTAAAAAATCTAATGAAATAAAAAAAAATGTACCCATCAGCTTTCAGTAAGAGCTCGGTGATGGTGAGGGGACCAATGGACTGTCAGCGATGAGGAGGACATGTTGGAGACGATACAAAATGGAGGACCGAAGGGATTTTGTCATAGACAGGGTTGGAATCCATAGGTACTTGGTCTAATGTAGTGCACTATAAAGGGAACAGGGTACCCTGTTCCCTACATAGTGCACTCATTTTGACAAGGGACCCATAGGCCTCAGGTCAAAAATAGTGCACTATATGGGGATTAGGGTTCCATTTGGAATGGACAATAGGAATAGGACCTGTTCTACAGTAAAGCTAGCTAAAAACACATTGACTGCATCACCTGCATTGTGAGATGCCTTTTGAGTTGTTTATCAGTCCCATTTCACTTCCTCTCTCATTCCCCTCCTTCTTCTCTCCCTTCCTGGTACAGGGATCTACTTCACTTCCTCCCTCATTCCCCTCCCTCTTCTTCTCTCCCTCCTGGTACAGGGATCTACTTCACTTCCTCCCTCATTCCCCTCCCTCTTCTTCTCTCCCTTCCTGGTATAGGGATCTACTTCTCTTCCTCCCTCTTTCCTTCCCTGTCTGTTTTTGGGGCATCCTTTCCCTCTTCCTGCTTTCCATCCTTCTCTTCCTGGTTCGACTTGATCTCTTCCTGTTTCCCATCCTTTTCTTCCTGGTTCGACTTGATCTCTTCCTGTTTCCCATCCTTCTCTTCCTGGTTCGACTTGATCTCTTCCTGTTTCCCATCCTTTTCTTCCTGGTTCGACTTGATCTCTTCCTGTTTCCCATCCTTCTCTTCCTGGTTCAACTTGATCTCTTCCTGGTTTGTGGTGACCTCTCCCTGTTTCCCATCTTTAGGTCCCTCCTCCTTGGCAACCTCCTGCAGGTTGTACTTCCTGTATAGAGTGTAGTCCCTGACGACGCTGACGCAGCACACACTCTTGATGACCTCGACGATGATGGTGAGCTCAGGGGTGGTCAGGTCAACCTTGTTTTTAGGATTCATCTTCCCCACCAGGCCTGCAGGGGGAGATAAACATAATGAGGCCAGGTACAGAGTTTATAGGAGCAAACACAGTACACACACACAGACACAGACACAATACAGACACACACATACACAGACAGACACACACACACACAGAGTACATAAACACAGACACAGACCACACACACAGACACACAGTACATACACACAGACACAGACCACAGACACACAGACACAGTACATACACACAGACCACACACACAGACCACACACACACACACACACACACACACACACACACACACACACACACACACACACACACAGGTTGTCCCATGGACAGAGGACAGGTGTGTGAGATATGAATACACTAGGAACATATAGAGACAGTTTCCTGAATGTAATCTCTACCCAGCATGCTTCTCAGACCAGGCCCAGGCTTAATCTGCGTCTGGGGGAAATGGTCCAATGAGACACAGACACACAGAGGGGTTGTGCCATGGACAGAGGACAGGTGTGTGAGATATGAATACACTAGGAACATATAGAGACAGTTTCCTGGATGTAATCTCTACCCAGCATGCTCATCAGACCAGGCCCAGGCTTAATCTGTGTCTGGGGAAAATGGTCCAATGAGAGACACAGAAACATCTAGGATGGAAGTGGTCGGACCAAGCAAAGAGGTTTGACTTTGAGGAAGATTAAATCTGTCTTCAGTATTCTAGAAGACCGTTTTAGAATTCTATAATAGAACTTCATTTAATGTATTCTAGAAGACCGTTTTAGAATTCTATAATAGAACTTCATTTAATGTATTCTAGAAGACTGTTTTAGAATTCTATAATAGAACTTCATTTAATGTATTCTAGAAGACCGTTTTAGAATTCTATAATAGAATTTAATGTATTCTATTTGATAGGATCTCTGTGATTATACGGCATCACAATAGATCAAAGGTAAAAGAGGGAGGTCCTCAATAAGGAAGTAGTCGGACCAAGCAGACACGAGGCTACAAGACCGTTTTGCTAGCACAGATTGGGATATGTTCCAGGGATTCAACCACAACAGTCACGAGCTTCCTCAATAAGTGCATAGACGATGAACGCGCCCACAGTACCTCTAAGAACGTATCCAAACCAAACACCATGGATTACAGGCAGTATCCACGCTGGGCTAAAAGCTAGAGTTACCACTTACAAGGAACGGACACATACAAGAAAGCTAGGACAGAGCTACCCTCTATATCAGCCACCCAGGCCATAGACTGTCACTGTTCACTCTGCTACCCTCTATATCAGCCACCCAGGCCATAGACTGACAAACGGTACCGGAACATCGGCTCCTGGAACAACAGGCTCCGAGACAGCTTCTATCCCCAAGCCAGAAGACTTCTATAAACAGCCAGACTGCTAAATAGCCAGACTGCTATGAATAGCCAGACTGCTAAATAGCCAGACTGCTATAAATAGCCAGACTGATAAATAGCCAGACTGATAAATAGCCAGACTGATAAATAGCCAGACTGCTATAAATAGCTAGACTGCTATAAATAGCCAGACTGCTATAAATAGCCAGACTGATAAATAGCCAGACTGCTATAAATAGCTAGACTGCTATAAATAGCCAGACTGCTATAAATAGCCAGACTGATAAATAGCCAGACTGATAAATAGTCAATAAAAGGTGTCCGAACTATATTACACTGATCGCACCATCACTAGACTTTATACCCACAAACACACACCTTTACACTCATCATATTCTACTGCTACTCTGTTCTTTATTTTACTCTTATTATCTATCCTGTCTAGTCACTTTACCCTGCCTTCATGTACATATCTACCTCAAATACCTTATTATTATCTATCCTGATGCCTAGTCACTTTACCCTGCCTTCATGTACATATCTACCTCAAATACCTTATTATTATCTATCCTGATGCCTAGTCACTTTACCCTGCCTTCATGTACATATCTACCTCAAATACCTTATCATTATCTATCCTGATGTCTAGTCACTTTACCCTGCCTTCATGTACATATCTACCTCTAATACCTTATTATTATCTATCCTGATGCCTAGTCACTTTACCCTGCCTTCATGTACATATCTACCTCAAATACCTTATTATTATCTATCCTGATGTCTAGTCACTTTACCCTGCCTTCATGTACATATCTACCTCAAATACCTTATTATTATCTATCCTGTCTAGTCACTTTACCCTGCCTTCATGTACATATCTACCTCTAATACCTTATTATTATCTATCCTGATGCCTAGTCACTTTACCCTGCCTTCATGTACATATCTACCTCAAATACCTTATTATTATCTATCCTGATGTCTAGTCACTTTACCCTGCCTTCATGTACATATCTACCTCAAATACCTTATTATTATCTATCCTGATGTCTAGTCACTTTACCCTGCCTTCATGTACATATCTACCTCTAATACCTTATTATTATCTATCCTGATGTCTAGTCACTTTACCCTGCCTTCATGTACATATCTACCTCTAATACCTTATTATTATCTATCCTGATGTCTAGTCACTTTACCCTGCCTTCATGTACATATCTACCTCAAATACCTTATTATTATCTATCCTGATTATTGTATTCCTCATGTTAGTTACCATGTTATTGTGTTAGTGTTAGTTACCATGTTACTGTATTCCTCGTGTTAGTTACCATGTTATTGTATTCCTCGTGTTAGTTACCATGTTATTGTATTCCTCATGTTAGTTACCATGTTATTGTATTCCTCATGTTAGTTACCATGTTATTGTGTTAGTGTTAGTTACCATGTTATTGTATTCCTTGTGTTGGTTACCATGTTACTGTATTCCTCGTGTTAGTTACCATTTTATTGTGTTAGTTACCATGTTATTGTATTCCTCAGTGTTAGTTACCATGTTATTGTGTTAGTGTTAGTTACCATGTTACTGTATTCCTCGTGTTGGTTACCATGTTATTGTATTCCTCGTGTTGGTTACCATGTTATTGTATTAGTTACCATGTTATTGTGTTAGTTACCATGTTATTGTGTTAGTTACCATGTTATTGTGTTAGTTACCATGTTATTGTATTCCTCGTGTTAGTTACCATGTTATTGTATTCCTTGTGTTGGTTACCATGTTATTGTATTCCTCGTGTTAGTTACCATGTTATTGTGTTAGTTACCATGTTATTGTATTAGTGTTAGTTACCATGTTATTGTATTCCTCGTGTTGGTTACCATGTTATTGTGTTAGTTACCATGTTATTGTATTCCTCATGTTAGTTACCATGTTATTGTATTCCTCGTGTTAGTTACCATGTTACTGTATTCCTCGTGTTAGTTACCATGTTATTGTATTCCTCGTGTTAGTTACCATGTTATTGTGTTAGTTACCATGTTATTGTATTTCTCGTGTTAGTTACCATGTTATTGTGTTAGTTACCATGTTATTGTATTCCTCGTGTTAGTTACCATGTTATTGTATTCCTCGTGTTAGTTACCATGTTATTGTAT